>NW_026779710.1:0-78000 GCF_030144855.1 Hypanus sabinus
CGTGAGCGAGGACAACGTGAGAGATATTGGGAGTAAAACAACGTGAGCGTCGCTGAAAATGAAGAATCAGAAACAACGGAGAGAATGGAGAAAAGGGAGAGGATTCTTCCCAACTGGACCAACCCCGAGTAAAACGCTGTAAGATGTAATGGAGATTATTAAAATAAAACGGGCGGTACCTGACTACAGACCCTCCGTTGGGGTGTATTACAGCTGAGGTGACCGTTGCATATTACATATTTGATGAAGGACACATTTCACCCGTACGGGGTAAACAGCGAGTGAAATATATCATCACAAAACGCATGCGTATTTCAGAGAGCTCAGTTGTTACCCGTAGTTCTACATATCGGCAAGTGGATAGATTATGGAGGAAACATGGTGTTTGACTGAAATCTCCGGCAGAAACCAACAAGTCGCTCTATCATTTAAGGCATTTGGTTAACCATTTCAGCGGGTATTTCACCGCGTTCTTCAGCTCCTCTCTGAACTTGCTCTGAGTCACGGCGTAAATACATGTGTTGGTGCAGGAGCTGAGGATCTGCAGCATCATCGCCGTGGATTCTGCGATATAAATCGGATCGGTGTCCGTGTAACGAGTGATGTTTGCAATCATTACGTAGATATCAAAAACCAGCAGTGTTAACCACAGGAATATAAAACTACCGGTTATACTGAATAGTAAAACCACCGATTTCCTTCGGTTCTCCATCTCCGGGTCCTTGTCATTCTTTCCGTTGCTGCGGCCCCGGAGCCCCATCCGGACTTTATTGGCGGAAAAAATCCGTCTGACTGTCAGAGCATTGAATAATAAAATCAGAATAAACGGGAGAAAAGGCATGAAAATGCGATGAATCATCTTAAATGCGGCCCACGAGGGGGACGTATAGAAACTCGCTTTGCTCACACAGCCATAGAAAACTCCATCAATTATCATCGAAGGCTCCAATGTGAAGTAGAATGGAATACTTTCTAAACAGCCCAGAACGCTCACTGTCCAGAGAACCACAGCCGCCGTTCTTTCGGTGCAATATTTTGTTTTCAGCTTTTCACAACAAATGGCCACAAATCTGTCACAGGTGAACGCGACTGTCAGCCAGACAGAGACCCCGGTGCTTCCTATGAGCAGGCAACGAACAACCCTGCAAACGGGAGTCCAATAGAGGAAGGAAGACGGAAAGTATATGAGTACAGTCCACTTCAGCAGAGGATCAGAGATAACGACGAGGAGATCGGCCGCTGCCATTCCCAGCAGATAGCGAGTGATGCATTTGGAGAGACCGCACTTTCCTCGGGACAGGATAACAATCGCCACCAGGTTAACTGCAAGAGAGAGGGAGGGAAACAGAGAAGTTACTGACCTGTCAGGGCAATAGAGCAAAATTATTATTATTAGACTTCATCTTGTGTTATTTTTTCTGCTTCAAATGACGGAAACAAGACCCAGAACATGTGAACTCGATGACAGTGTGCAATATCGGCGTGACAGAGAACTCTCCACGAGTTTTGTAAATGGGTTCAATCTGGGTGAATTCCCAAACCGACCAGATGACAGCTGGTTCAACGCGTCCTGGCCGCAGTAAGGAATGGGTATGATATACCAACGTCACTGGTCTGAGCATCACAGGAATGAAATGAAATACACATCGGCGGTTCCCTCTGCTCATATTTCTAACATAAATGAGCCATTCGCGTTGTTCCATCACCCAGTCCGGCAAATCACAGTCGATTTATACGGACAAAACTCCAGGTCGTCTGGCTCACACGGATGCAGTGTAGCCCGGTGTCCTCCTGTGCAGCCATTTCGATTCACAATTATTACATGACATCGAGACAGCGGAGAGGATTTCAGTCAAAGGTAACATCTTGGATCCAATATGGAGCGTTGCCTGCTACGAAAGCAATGGGATTAATATTGCCAGCGCCTTCTGCCCATGACTGAAATGCAGAGACTGGGCGGGTGGCTGTGGAAACAAGTAGCGATAGAAACACATCAGAACATCGGAATTAACTCCCACTTTATGCCGTTTGCAGGAATAACAGCGGCTTACCGGGAATTCCAACGGCTGAAATATCAGGGTAGTAAATGCCTTCTATCCGCCAGATTACTGGATATCCCATTTGAGTGACGCAGTGAACGCTATTGCTCTGAATTCCACAGCTCGGCAAGACACTCTGGGCTGACGTACTGCAACAGGCTCTGATTTATACAGGGGATCGATCTCCAGTGACAAGGTCCCACCTCCCACCATTGTTACTGAACAAACAAATTACATCACCGGCAGTGTCTCAGGTGTGAATTCTGTGGGGATGTAACAGTAACACATCAGTATCATTGGCATTACCTCATTCTGATCGCTCTGTGTAATTCGAGAAAAATGTGTAATGAGACCAGTAAGTGAGCAATCAGCAGCTTCATTTGCAACATTCCACAGTTGTATTGACAGCGGTCACGACTGTTCCCATTTTCCAAACTGAAACTTTCACTGTGGTTCTCTTTCCACAAGCAATCCGGAATCGATGTTTTCAGCATTTTCGACGATTTTCACTGTCCCCTCTGTTTCATTTTCAAATAGATCCGGTTTCTCCTCAGTGTGATCTGGATCCAGGGACACATGAAAACCCTCCCAGTCTCCTTCTGCAGACTTCAGTTTAATAACTTTCACTTTTTAATTCAGCTGTTCAGTTTGGCCGCTCAGACACCAAACCCATCCCACCCCGTCCGACTGTGACACCAGATATAAAACATCCCCGTTGTGTACACAGACACTCTGTCCAGTTCTCCATCAGCACTGGACGACATCTACGTTTCCGTCATTTTGATCACCTTCCCGGTATGATATCAATTTTTGACACCTTCGATAATTCCAGAACGGTCCACGGTTCCCTTCAACTCTTAAACTATCTCCTCCACATCTTTAGAATCTGTGTGTATCTATGTGTGTGTGTGTGTGTGTGTGTGTGTGTGTGTGTGTGTGTGTGTGTGTGTGTGCGTGTGTGTGTGTGTGTATGTTTGTGTGTGTTTTATTCTGTGTGCGCACGTGTATGAATGTTTGTGTGCAACTCTTATATATCACAAAATGTACATGCATAAAATTTGTTATTCACGCTGTGGATTTTGAAACGGCAAAGTGACGGACAAAGCCGCTGTTAGATGCTGTGGCATTCAATTAGCTGTCAGAATATAATGGGCTGATAAGGCTGTCATTCACTGTCCTGTGGTCTACAAGCACATGCATCAACACATTTCTCCATGGTGTGAATACCGGCATGATTTAACAAAATACTGCCTGACGTGTTTTGATTCCGTTCCGATTTGATCTCATGGTTTAACATAAAGATTCCCGTCTCTTTGGCATTTCTTTTACAGTGCCCTTCGCAGGAACGTCAAATAAAGCCACGACATCAAATAAAAGTATATTGAAAAGTATCGTCACACACACACACACACACACACACACACACACACACACACACACACACACACACACACACACACACATCTGTGCATTTCATACTGTATATACCAGTTTTCCCTGTAATGCGAAAGTGTGGGGCTCATTCTGTATCAGTCAGTCTCTGTAACAGTGTGAGAGTATGGGTTTCATTCTGTATCTGTCAGTCTCTGCTACATTGTGAGAGTGTGATATTCATTCTGATTCTGTCAGTCTCTGATACAGTATGGGTTTCATTCTGTATCAGTCAATCTCTGTTACATTGTTAGAGTGTGGGATTCATTCTGTATCTGTCAGTCTGCTACAGGGTGAGAGTGTGGGTTTCATTCTGTTTCTGTCAGTCTCTGTTACAGTGTGCGAGTGTGGGTTTCATTCTGTATCTGTCAGTCTCTGTTACAGTGTGAGAGTGTGGGTTTCATTCTGTATCAGTCGGTCTCTGCTGCACTGTGAGAGTATGGGCTTCATTCTGTATCAGTCATTCTCTGTTTCAGTGTGAGAGTGTAGGTTTCATTCTGTATCTGTCAGTCTCTGTTACAGCGTGGGTTTCATTCTGTATCTGTCAGTCTCTGTTTCAGTGTGAGAGTGTAGGTTTCATTCTGTATCTGTCAGTCTCTGTTACAGCGTGGGTTTCATTCTGTATCTGTCAGTCTCTGTTTCAGTGTGAGAGTGTGGATTTCATTCTGTATCTGTCGGTCTCTGTTACAGTGTGAGAGTGTGGGTTTCATTCTGTATCTGTCAGTCTCTGTTACAGTGTGAGAGTGTGGGTTTCATTCTGTATCTGTCAGTCTCTGCTACAGTGTGAGAGTGTGGGTTTCATTCTGTATCTGTCAGTCTCTGTTACAGAGTGAGAGTGTGGGTTTCATTCTGTATCTGTCAGTCTCTGTTACAGTGTGAGAGTGTAGGTTTCATTCTGTATCTGTCAGTCTCTGCTACAGTGTGAGAGTGTGGGTTTCATTCTGTATCTGTCAGTCTCTGCTACATTGTGAGAGTGTGATATTCATTCTGATTCTGTCAGTCTCTGATACAGTATGGGTTTCATTCTGTATCAGTCAATCTCTGTTACATTGTTAGAGTGTGGGATTCATTCTGTATCTGTCAGTCTGCTACAGGGTGAGAGTGTGGGTTTCATTCTGTTTCTGTCAGTCTCTGTTACAGTGTGCGAGTGTGGGTTTCATTCTGTATCTGTCAGTCTCTGTTACAGTGTGAGAGTGTGGGTTTCATTCTGTATCAGTCGGTCTCTGCTGCACTGTGAGAGTATGGGCTTCATTCTGTATCAGTCATTCTCTGTTTCAGTGTGAGAGTGTAGGTTTCATTCTGTATCTGTCAGTCTCTGTTACAGCGTGGGTTTCATTCTGTATCTGTCAGTCTCTGTTTCAGTGTGAGAGTGTAGGTTTCATTCTGTATCTGTCAGTCTCTGTTACAGCGTGGGTTTCATTCTGTATCTGTCAGTCTCTGTTTCAGTGTGAGAGTGTGGATTTCATTCTGTATCTGTCGGTCTCTGTTACAGTGTGAGAGTGTGGGTTTCATTCTGTATCTGTCAGTCTCTGTTACAGTGTGAGAGTGTGGGTTTCATTCTGTATCTGTCAGTCTCTGCTACAGTGTGAGAGTGTGGGTTTCATTCTGTATCTGTCAGTCTCTGTTACAGAGTGAGAGTGTGGGTTTCATTCTGTATCTATCAGTCTCTGTTACAGTGTGAGAGTGTAGGTTTCATTCTGTATCTGTCAGTCTCTGCTACAGTGTGAGAGTGTGGGTTTCATTCTGTATCTGTCAGTCTCTATTACACTGTGAGAGTGTGGGTTTCATTCTGTATCTGTCAGTCTCTGTTACAGTGTGAGAGTGTGGGTTTCATTCTGTATCTGTCAGTCTCTGTTACAGTGTGAGAGTGTGGGTTTCATTCTGGATCTGTCAGTCTCTGTTACAGTGTGAGAGTGTGGGTTTCATTCTGTATCTGTCAGTCTCTGTTACAGTGTGAGAGTGTGGGGTTCATTCTGTATCTGTCAGTCTCTGTTACAGTGTGAGAGTGTGGGTTTCATTCTGTATCTGTCAGTCTCTGTTACAGTGTGAAAGTGTGGGTTTCATTCTGTATGTGTCAGTCTCTATTACACTGTGAGAGTGCGGGTTTCATTCTGTACCTGTCAGTGTCTGTTACAGTGTGAGAGTGTGGGGTTCATTCTGTATCTGTCAGTCTCTGTTACAGTGTGAGAGTGTGGGGTTCATTCTGTATCTGTCAGTCTCTGTTACAGTGTGAGAGTGTGGGTTTCATTCTGTATCTGTCAGTCTCTGTTACAGTGTGAAAGTGTGGGTTTCATTCTGTATGTGTTAGTCTCTATTACACTGTGAGAGTGCGGGTTTCATTCTGTACCTGTCAGTGTCTGCTCCAGCTTCAAGTGTGTCGTCTCAGTCCTCTACCTCCGAGCGGCTGATTCAGTGTGAGCGGGATTATTTTTTTTTTCCTTCTTTGCCGCTGTTCCTCAAATCTTGCAAATACTCTTAAAATAGATACTGTATTCCTTGAGCTATTTTTAGAACAAGATTCTCCTGCAGTACATTTATTTTAAAATTGTGATATAGACACTGCACTGATGAATGCTGACGGTTGTATTGATTGCTACATTCGGCGCATCAGATTCACATGGCAAAGCAATCATTCGGCCCGGCCTCATTGTGCACGCCATTCGTTACTCAACCACATAGAGACAATTGAGCAGCGCTTGATCTGTAACTTTGTGGGTTCGCAACTCAACATTTCAAATTTTGAATGAAAAGAAACAAATTAAATAAGTTCGTTAATTTAAATAAATAAGTTTAATTAAGTGAATTAATCAATTAACCGAAACAAAACGTAAATGCATCGCGATTAATGTTCTAGCAGCATTTATATGAATACATTCCCTCAGCCATTTTAAATTGCTCCACTCACCGTGTATCTCTGCACTGTTATTATTGCCGATTCTGTCACGTATTCCTCAATGTGCACCAGAGTATGAATTGATTCAAGTGATGTCCCACTCATAAATCATATTATATTAATTTCGTTTTTCTTATAACAGCTTCTGACGTGTCTGTATTTTGCCATCTTTATTTTTCATTGTTTTGTGCTGCACTTTGAGAGGTTGTGAGCGGGAATGTGAGGAAAGCTCAAGTTTCACATTTGGAGGCTAGAGGTTATATCTCAATAGGTGACAAACCTGTACCATCAGTTCCCTTGGTTAAGTAAATATCTGAGAAGACAAGATAAAACAGTTATGGATTTAAAAATGGTGAATGCTCAGTTTAGGACTTCCCAGGAAGGCAGCGGTGAGGCTGGTGAGTTAAGGAAACTGGAATCAAGTTGGGTGGTGAAATGGAATCCAGATGACATTGCTGACAGAGAAACCACCAAACTGTTCACATATAGAATTAGTCATGACACAGCAACAGGATCGGGAGTTAGCAAAGTTAGAAAGAGGAGCTAACTCTGACTTTGGGAAATATCGAGGGATACAGGCACGGAATGGAATTATAATTAATAATGGTGAATTTGTTGTGCCAGAAAGTGGAAGAAACCAGGTGATATATTGACACGATTACATTTGTGGGCATCAAGGAGCAGATAGAACTATGGAGCAGCTGAGGAATCTATCTGGTTGCCAAAATTGCGACGAGATACAGAACATAATTGTAAGAATTGTTTGATTTCTGCCCGGTGATAATCCAAGTAAATCGGCTGGTGAAGCAGTTTCAGGACAAGCACTCTCGTAGAAGGACCATGTGTTAATATGCAGGTTTATGTTACTGGATCTTTATCTTCATCCGCTGGCGGACTGAAATAAATCATCAAGATGGTGGATGCGTTCACCCAGCGAATAGAATTCTTCTCAACTCGATAATGAAGAAGGCTGACGATACGGACGGGATTTTGTCCGAGAGATTTTATTACCCGTTAAGGGTTGCCAAGGACGTTGGAATCAGATGAAAGTCCCCTCTTCACCACACAGGTGATACAAAATCTAATGAAACAGTTTGGGGTAAAAGAGAGGTTCCAGATCCCCTATCGACCACAACGCAGTGCGATTATTGAAGAGATGAGCAGGACTTCAAAAGCAATGATAGCTAAAATGGTTAAACGCACATGGGACACTGTCTTACCCTATGTTCGTCTGATAGCTGCTGTCTGTCCCGTTCGGATATGATCGAAGCGCCCAGAGAGAGAGAGCCACTGTGATGCGAGTCAAGAGTTCTGAACAAAACTGGGTATTAAATATTACGCTCATAGTGGAAAACGAAGCCAACACTGAGCTGAAAGGAACAACTAAATGTAAGATGAACACCGCTCATCTTCAGAGCCAGTTGACTCGACAGCCCAATTTCTCAGGCAATGCGGGACGCAAGCAGGCAACAAAACATTGCTGAGCTTTTCTCAAGTATCGACGAAAAGTAATAATTAGCTGATACATGCATATTCACTGGCCCAATCGCCGTTACTGCTGCGCCACCGTTACTGTGTTTCTGACAGGGACTGCCCTCCCTTGGTGAAGCCGCTGAGGCATCACAGACCTGTGTCGGCTGCAAGTCCTGGATGAGCGACTTGCCAAAGATGTCCTTCGTCAGGAGGCGCCGCACCATATAGACCAGGAAACCAACCATCAAGCGAGGAGAAGGGTGGGGAGCGGTGATTCGGACCGGACTAATAACATCGTATACTAGGTATATTTTCAATGATGGTGATAGACATTATCTATACGACACCTCGTTAAAAGCCGTTTCCACTACAAACGGGTCCCATATCGCGCGGTGCCAATTTGCGGCTCCAAACTTTCATGTGATGATCCCTTGATGCCATCCATAATCCCACTTCTGTTTGAATGGCCTTGCCTGTCGAAGGAGCGGATCAGCCTGCCGGATATGTTCTTTCTGGGCGCGCAGCAGAGAAGCCCTGGCTCATCTCCAGGTGCGTTTGTGGCGCTGGGTCAACAGTTGAGCAGCAGGAACTCCTGCACCGGTCTGCTGCTCAGGGTGGAGCGGGGGCTGGATCCTCTTCTAGGATTCAATGGACGACTGGAGGTTATTGTGGGCGATCTCTGCCTAAACCTATTGTGACCTCCAGGACGGGGGTTTAGAGGAGGCAAAGCAATGCCTGGCTGTCTCCAACTCCTGGTTCACTCTCTTAGTCTAGCCATTGGATTTGGAGTGGCCGCCTTCTGAATAGTCTGAGACAGGGTAGTAAAGTTTTGGCTCAGCAGGGCTGCGGTGAGAACAGCCGGAGGCAAGGTAAGTAGGTAAGTTCATCCCTTATTTTGTGTTCAGATCTTGAGCGAGTATGTCTGCAGAGCCAGTGTTCTGTTCTGAGGTCAGATGTGGGATATTCCGTAGACTCCGAGAGCCCAGGATCGCCATATCAGCGTCCGATGCCCCGAGATGCAGCTCCTCAGAGAGCGTGCTAGGGACTGGAGCTCCAGCTCGATGCCCATCTGTCATGGCCCCGTCTGGCAAAACCTCCCCCCCCCCCATCTTGCTGTTATCTCCTGGACTGAGCCTTAATCCCCTCGTCTGATTCCCAATTGTTCCCAATTCCATTAATCACAGCGCACCTTGTGTCCATTAGCAAACCGAGGATAAAACTCAGGCGTCACAGCCACGCGTTTCCAGTTCGTTGGTCGACTCTAGTGTGAGTAAACCTCGTTTCCTGATTCCTTAGGGCTGTCAGTTCCAAGCTCCGCACCATTTCCTAGATAATCTGCGTAAACATTGTCTCCGTGTAAAGACTCTCCTGGATACCGGATCCCTGTTCGCGACTGTGCTAACGCCTCACGACTCTGCCGCCACGCCTGTGTCCTGCACTTGGGTTCGTCCCCAGCCCTTGCAGCACCATCGGCTTGAGAGGGAGAGTGAGGCAGTGATAGACAGGAACTACAAGGAGGTCGTCACAACAATGGTTCAGGAGACAGATAAATGGTTGACTGTCAAATGGGGGAAGGGAGACAAGTCAGAGTGTGGAGGTCACTGCAGCCGTCCCTCTACATTAAGTACTGTATGTTTAGTACTGTTGGGGGGATGAGCTACCGGATGGAAGCAAAGGTTTCGCCGTGACTCTGTCTCTGAGTCTGGCCCTCTGGCAAACAGGAAACACGGATTGTAGTTTGCCTCGCAGGTGCCAGGATCCACGGCATTTCTGGACGCGTCCTGAAAATTGAGTGTGAACACACAGAAGTCCTGGTACACATTGTATCCACCGAAATAGGAAGAAAAAGGGTGGTGGTCCCGAAAAAAAATAGAATATAGGAAGTTAGGAAAGAAGCAGCAAAGCAGAACCTCAAGGGTAGTAATCTCGGGTTTACAGCCTGTGACTGCGACAGTAAGGATGGGGATTGAATGAAGTGGCAGATATATGCGTGGCTTAAGAATTGAAGCAGGGAGCAGGGATTCGGATTTCAGGATAATTGGGAACATTTCTGGGGCAGGTGGGTCCTCTTCCACAGGGAGAGTTGCACTTGAATCTGAGAGGGGGTCATTATTCTTGCAGGCAGATTTACAAGTGCTGCATGGGGTGGTTTAAACTATTATGGCAGGGGTTGCGAACCAGGCTGATTGAGCTGGGGATGAGAGAGAATGTTAACAACCATATGGCGGGTGTTACCGAAATGTAGGAAAGGACAAACCAAGGACTTACTACATATGCAGCCAGAGCAAAGAGTTAATTTGTACCGCAGATACAAAATTCAAAATGGCGAAGAATGCAGGACTGAGGGTGCTCTGTTTAAATCCGCGCAGCATTCAGGATAACGTGGGCGACCTCGTAGCGCAATTAGGGATAGGTGGGTATGACATTGTGGGCATCAATGAGTCAAGGATGAAGAAAGGCCATAGTTGAGAGCTTAGCATTAAAGGATATACTCTGTATGGAAAGAACAGTCAGGAAGGCATAGGCGGTGGTGTGAATCTATTGGTCAGAGTTGGAATTACATCTTCAGAAAGAGGTGACATGGGGACAGAGAACTTTGCAACTTTTGGTTGTGTGGAGTTAAGAAATTACAAGGGTAAAGAAAAAAAAAGATCATGAAAAACATCTAAGACCTCCGAATACTGGCCAAAGTGTGGGTTGAGATTGCCAAGGGTGCTCGAAAAGGCATGCAATAGGGTAATGACAGAATTGTAACGGGGGATCTCAATATGCAGGGCGACTGGGAAAATCAGGTGGTGTCGGATCGCCAGGGAGTAAAATCGTTAATTACCTACAGGATGGCCTTTCAGAGCAGCCTGAGCTTGAGCCTATTCAGTGAAAGGCTGTCTTAGATTGGGTGTTGTCTAATAACCCCGATAGTTATTAGGGAACTTAACGCAAAGGACCCGTTAGATGGCAGGGATCATAATATGATTGAAGTCATACTGCAATTAGAGACGGAGAAGCATAAGGCACATGCGTCTCTATCCCAATGAAATAAAGGACATTGTTGGACATGAGAGACGGGACTGCGACTCCGGTGGATTGAAAGGGAACAGTAGGGATAACGTCAGTGCAATGGAGGCTGAAGTTTCTGAGAATAGTTCACAAGGCTCAAGATAGATATACCAAACAGAAGAAGAGGTTTTCGAAGGCGGTGGCTGGCAACCGTGTCTGACAACGTTAAAGGGTGCATAGAAACCGCATCTAAAGTAGGAAACTGGATAATTTCGGAACTTCTAAAATACAACAGAAGGCAACTAAAAATCTATAATAAAGGTAAAGATGACATATGAGGTTAGACTCGTCAATAATATAAAGCAGGATACCAAGCTGGTTTTCCAGTTATATAAAGAGTAAAAGGTATGTGAGAGTTCATAGTGGGAAACGATCCTCGTGAGGAGGTAGTAGGGGACTGAGAAGTGGTAGATGAACGTAATGGGTACTTTGCATCTGTCTTCACAGTGGAATATACTAGCCGTGTGCCAGAGTTCCGCGAGCGTCTGGAAGCAAGAGCGAGTGCTATTGCAATTATAATGGAGAACTTGCGAGAGACAAACTCAAAGGTTTGAATGTAGATAAGACACCTGGGCCAGGTGACCTCCATTCCGGAGTTCTGAGATAGGTTGCTGATAGATTGAATACTGAAACCAAACCGAAGCATGATCTTTGAAGAATCACTTGATTCTGGCACGGCTGCGGACGACTGGAAGATTGCAAATGTCACTCGACTCTTTAAGAAGGGAAAAAGGCAAAAGAAAGGAAATGACTGGCTCGATAGCCTAAACACAAAGGTGGGGAAACTGTTGGAATCTATTATTAAGTATGAGGATTAGAGGTACTTGGTGACTAATGATAAAATAAGTCAAAGACAGTATGGTTTCTGTAAAGGGAAATCTTGCCTGAGAAAACTGTTAGCCTTCTTCTAGGAAGTAACTAGCAGTGTGGACAAAGGAGAGGCAGTGGATGTCATTTCAGAACGCGTTTGATTAGCTGCCACAGATGAGGCTGCTTAAGAAGAAGAAGAAGAATAAGAAGATATGGTGTTGCAGGAAAAGTGCCGGTGTGGATAGCGGGAAGGGTGACAGGCAGGAGGCAGCTGGTGAGAATACAAGGGCCTTTTCTGGTTGGCTGTCGGCAAGTAGAGGTACTCTTCAGAGGGTCAGTATTGGGATCAGTTATTCATGTTGTTTGTCAAAGATGATAGAATTGATAGCTTTGTGGTAAAGTTTGTGGATGGTATGAAAATAGGTGGAGTGGTAAGTCGTGCTGTCGAAGCAATGCGATTGCAGAAGGAGTTTAAAAAATTGGAAGAATGGGCAAACAGTTGATAGTTGGAATACAGTGTATATGAAAATGCAATTTGGTAAAAGGAACAACACTGCAGACTATTATCTAAATGGGGAGAAAGTTCAAACGTCATAAGCGTAACGGGACGTATGAGTCCTCCTGCAATCGCATTGCATCCTCTGTACGACTGACCCGTCCACCCAGCAAGACTCCCACACGGTGAACCTACAGGCTGAGTCTGTGGTAAGGAAGGCAAATCCAATGTTATATTTATTTCCAGGAGTACATAATATGAAAGCAAGGAGATATTGATAAACACATAGAAGACACATGTTAGGCGCACGTGGAGCATTGTCAACCGTTCTCAATAGGGAGGGTCAGGATGAGCTTCCCGAGGATTGAAGGGGCTAGAACATGACGGGCAGCTCGCAGATTCAGGCCAGTATTCACTGAAATTTCGAAGAATGCGTGGGGATATCATTAAAACCTACGGGATGTTGAAAGAACTAGATGGCCTTTTCCAAAACTAGAGGGCAATGACGGGAGACGCCCTTTTGAACTGAGGTAAGGGGGATTTATTTTAGCCATAGAGCAAAATCATCTGGGCTCCTGAGTTGCAGGCCAAGTCCGCGTCTGTATTGAAGGCGGAAGCGAATTGTTTTCTGATCAGTCAGGGCACCAAATGATATGAGGATCGGGAAGTCAACTGTATGAGGTTAAGTGGGGTCCTAGATCAGCCACGATGGAATGTCAGAGTAGTCTCGATGGGGTAAATGGCCTAATTCTGTTGCTTTGGTTTACGGTCTTAAATGACCTTGCAGTAGATTCGGATCTGCGGGCATATCTGGGTCTGAAAACTGGATAGGAAGTTGGGAAAAGTGAAGGGTCTGAGGGCAGAGAATTTTTACTGATCAGCAGTGGAGCGGTACGGAGTCTGTGTAATAGATTGTTTTGGTTGTTATATTTATGATCTCACAGATCGTTACTGTGAAGAGAGGATTGTCGAGGAGGAGAGTAAACAGGGAAGATACCCGGAGATGAGCAAGTCGGACAAGGTATCGGGAAAGTGACGGTGATGTGATTTCCTGCGTCAAGGGTATAGGCAACCATTGCAAGTGAGGAGTTTGTGTGCAGAGGCAGCTTCCCTGGAGGTGGAGGAAAGAGGACACATCAACAGGTGGAACCAGCGGTGGGAAAACATGGTTTTCTGGTCTGAGAGCGACCTTAATAAACCATAACCACGCAGAATCAGAAAACCATATTGAGGCGATTTGAAATGTCAGAAGCAGGGGCGATGTGATCACATCTGCAGAGGACAGGGTTTCTGTCTCCATCAGACCGGAGTTACAAGTTACAATGTGCAGGGATGAAGGGACAGCGCTGGGGCCCCTGATTTCATCACTAATTCTGACACAGTGAGGTGGTTAATGAAGAAACGTTAATTGAAGACATATAAAGTTCATCAATTGCCAGAATGATATGTACATTAGTACACACAGTAGGCGTTTCTGGTCGAAATCCCTTTTCATGACCGGAAAGGGAGCGGGAAAGACTGGAGAGGACGAGTTACAAGCTCGCTCTCCTCTCAACATTGACATTTCAGTTCGGTCTGGCTCTCTCGATACAGATATGTGCCTACGACGTCTGCATGGTTTCCTATGTTTGAAGTAAATAGGCAACTGCATGTTTGCCTGTCGGGTGTGGGGGTGGAATCGACACCACTGGCCTCAACGAAGATCTTTATATAGAAACGCAGAAAATGATCGAAGTGTTAAATGAAATCATCTCATCTGCATTTACTCCTGAGACCGACATAGTTTGTGAGTTCACGGGAGAGGACGGTACTGCCTGAGGCATATCAAAATTAGAATGGATGAGGTGTTGGAGTTTTTCATGACTGCCCTCAGATCCTCGCCATCCTTATCCCAGGATATTATGGGGAGGAAGAGCAAACAATGTTGTGACGTTGGAAGTGATCTTTGTGCCTTCCTTATCAAAAAGTATCGACCCGAAATTCCAGGAAATAGCTAAGTTATTCGGTCTTATAATGGATGCTGAGACAAGCCAGGGATTCTCTGGGAGATGAGATTTACACGGTGGCGAGTCAGCTAATGGATGGGATTCAGACTGGCAGAATTTACCTGCAGAGGCAAATCGTGTCGCCGGCAGGGTGCTAGTTTGACCGAGTGGACAAATAAGGGGCAGATGGAATACAACGTATGGCAGTGTGGGGTGTGCAATATGGAGACATCGAGTAAAATCGAGAGAAGTTGCCAACAAAAAATAAAATTCAGAATTAAAAGATGTATATAGAGATATGAGTCTTTGTCTGGATTCCATGAAAGCTAACTTGCAGGTGAATTTTATGGTAACGTAGGCAAATTCAATGCTGACATTCATTTCAACGGGGGTCGAATTTAATGTGACAGAAGGTGCGGTACACAAGCCATTGGATGTAGCGAAGCAAATGGTTGAAAAGTTCTTGACTGGTGTCGGGGTCAATGGCTTCCGACAACAAGAAGGATATTGTGGCTGTGCAGGAGAACACACGACAAAGAAAGGCTGAAGAGTTCCCTAGAATGAACAGCCTAATCCCGTTCCTGTGTTCTGTCGATTTGACCGTCACCTCATGCTAAATGACAATATGACTTAACCATCGGGCCCTCGCATAAAATCTTGCTAAAGAGGCTACGGACGGCTTCGACAGTTGGTGTTCGTTCAACTTCTTTGTTAGCTCCTATATATATATTAAAAAAAAACAAGAAATGAGAAATTACGGCGCCAACCTCACAACGAGGGAGCTAGGGCTTTACTCTTTGGAGAGAAGGAGGATGACAGGGGACATGATAGAGGTGTAGAAGATATTAAGATGAATAGACAGAGTGGACTGCTCAGTACAAGAGGACACGGCTTTAAGTTAAGGGGAGGGAAGTTCAAGGGGGATAGTAGAGGAAGGGTTTTCACTCAGAGTGGTTGGTGCGTGAAATGCACAGCCTGAGTCAGTGGTGGAGACAGATACACTAGTGAAGTTTAAGAGACTGCTAGACAGGTATATGGAGTAATTTAAGTTGGGGGTTATATATGAGGCAGGGTTTGAGTGTCAGCATAACATTGTTGGCAGAAGGGCCTGCAATATGTTGTACTATTCTATGTTCCATGTCGTGGAAGCAGCCTTGTTACATCGACTTTCTGCAGAGAATAATTGGACCCTGCGCAAGCAAAACTATCATAAAGTTGATACCAACTCACTGGAGTTAAAGTTAAGAGCTCTGTAAAAGTACATGCAGTCTGCTCATAGCCGTTGAATAACGTGCCGATGTTGGCTGTAATCAGCACAATTAACTTGTAACGCTGCCTACTCAAACCGAGCAGGAACCAGTGACGACCTGCTCTCCGCAGCACTCAGTGTGACTTCCGCCATTTATTCTTATGATAGCAATATTTTCCCGAGGAAATTCGTTTCCTCTCTGGTACCGAGAAGCAACGGCTTTCAGGTCACCTGACCAATGAACAATCGCACTGGAGTGCGGGATTCATCGTGGAAATGGGCTGTGGTGGTAAGGAGAGAGGGCATACCGTGAGAAGATAAACAATTGAAAGGCAGGTTGAAAGGAGATGGAGGTCGCGGGCTGCGGGTGCTGAAGGATCTGTTTCCGAGCTGTCTCTCTATCGGGCTCTAAACCAAGTTTATCCTCGCCTCTGCCACGTTTCCTGATGTCCGCCATTTCTGTTGTGTCCAAATGGAAAACACCGCAACAGCCTCTGAGAAGATCTCAGGTATTTATTTTATTAATCAGTTGAATAATTGACGTGAGCGGATATTTCGCTGCGCTGATGAACTGCTCTCTGAACTTGGACTGAGTTACCCCATAAATAAACGTGTTTGTGCAGCAACTTAATATCAGCAACATGCCTCCCGATTGTTGAAATATAGTTTCCGATTCATTGTAATTATTTGGATCCCGTCCGGCAATGAGGTAATAAAGAAATTCGGCAACATACACCGACCACAGGATGATGAAGCTTCCGGAGATGGAGAGAAGTAAGATCACAGACCTCCTCCTGCTCTCCATCTCCGGGTCACTGCGGTTCTGCGTCTTGTCCTGACCCCTCAGCCCCTTACGGACGCGACTTGTGACTAAAATGTGTTTGACTGTCAGAGCGTTGAACAGTATTATTAACACGAACGGGAGTAATGGCGTGAGAACGGTAGAAAACCAGTCATATCCTACCCACCCTGGCTCTGTATAGTAGCCCTGCTTTATAAGACAGTCCCAGGGTATATTGTCAATCACTTCCACCTGATGATATATGAAGAAGATGGGCACATTTTTAATACAGAACAGAACTCCAGTTGTTGTCAGAACCGCAGCCGCAGTTTTCCCGGTGCAATACTTTGCTTTCCGCTTCTGACAGCAGATGGCGACAAACCGATCAAACGTGAAAGTGACGGTGAACCAGACAGACCAGTCTGTTGATGCCTCTCCCAGGGTGGAGATCGCACTGCACACCGGGGTGATGTCCAGGAAAGTTCCGGGGAAGTAATAATAACTGACCCGCCACAATATGAGTTGAAAGATGATGGTTAGTAGATCCGCCGTTGCCATGGCCACCAGGTAGCGAGTGGTGCAGGTGGAGATGCCACATTTGCCCCGGGACAGGATCACGATTGCCACTAAATTCACTGGGGGAGCAGCAATAAAAAAAAGAGTTAATGGCCGTTTCCTCGCTCTCTATGTCGCAGGGCAGAAATAAGCGGGTAACTGAGAACAGTGAAACTTTGCAGGTAACTCGTTTCTGGAGGATTCAGAATCGCAGAGCGGGAGACCCGAATGCCTCAGTCGAGTACAATCTGCGTGATAGGGTCCGATATTCGGTTCAGGGAGAGGAGTAGTGTTTGACCGTGTTTAATAGCTGATCACCGAGGGCGGTTTGGAGAAATCAATATGGATCTCCCACCATCGCGGTTTCGATTGAGATGCAAAGCCTGGACGCCTCAGCAACGTTGTCACGATGGAGATCGCTGTGTTCTCGTCACCTGTGTTATGTCAGTCTCCCCATACCGCGAGGCCGCGCTCCCTCCCTCCTCTGCCAATTCACAAATATCAAAGCAAAGGTGTTTCACCCGTTCGCATGACTTAGTCTTATTTCCCTCGGCATCAATAAAGTTTGTCTGTCGGTCCGCTCCTCGACTCTGAATTGACAAGCGTCCACAGGGGCCCAGCATTGCTTTTCTCTTCTAAACTCTCCACCTACTCTCGGCCACTGTTTCCTGTACGCAATGCAAGGCATACAACCTGAAAACTTCAATTCTCACTTCAAAATATTTGCCACTTCTAGGGGTTTCTCCGAATGACCGCAGCATTATTCTAAATGCTTCGACGCGTATGGTTCCAGAGCGGAGTTTCGCATATCCTTAACCCGACTGACCTCTAAAGGAAACCCCTCTTCACTTCATGAATGATAAGGCGCGGAAAAAAACAAATCAGGTTGACTAAAATGCAGGCAGACACTTATTCTAATGTTAGAACCTCCTCACGATGATAGGGAGTCAAACTCACAAGTGATTTCTACCGTTCTCCCCGAATCACAGCGGTGATCCGCTTCCCGCATTCCCATCAACTCTCAGCAAATCCTCAGAATACAGCGCAATCCGCTCCAATTGGAATTAAAGCGAGTTTCACTTCAATACGGAGAAAAGCAAGTCGGCCGGAAAGGTGCCGAGTGCGCAGGATTGTCGGAGTTAACTTCGACAGCGGCTTTACGCTGACAAATGAAAGTTCCCTTCAAGGAATCCATCTCCCAGATCTTCCGCTCCGCGTCCATTGCAACGGCCAGTTGAATTTTATCTGAGAGCACAGATTAAATACCAAGGAAATTTCTGAACAAGCACTGAGTTTCTTCACAATGTCTGCACCGCACTCATTGATACACCGGCTTCACAACTCGGTCACTAACTGAGGGAGTTCAAAGAGCGCGCACACGGAACTGCAAACATTTGTTCACCTACGTTCTTACCTGGGACACCAGTAACGGCAATGATCAAGTAATATATATTTCTCACACGGTAAAACGCTTCAAGCATGCTGCGTGAGATTCCGCCTGACTTCCAGCTGCCCGCGATCTCGCCCAAGGAACTCTGAGCTGATGAATCTCCACGGTCATTCATTTATACTCGCTCCTGCACACTGACTCTTCAATTCTACACAAGGATGACGTGTCTTCCAACAGCTGGGGTAAAAATAAAGGTGATGCTATTCAATTGAATTCCCAGTTGTGATGAGGAATGGAGAGGTTGACACGAAATTGCAACATCTCAAAGATGAAGAAATGACGATTGGTGAAGTCAGTGAATGTTGTTGTGAAACACTGTCAGGCTCATCTCTCGTTTCTATGATTGTTATTGTTGATTTTGGCCATTTCGAGGATCCACTGACTTAGTCACCATAGACAAATGTTGTCCGGTCAATGGGCTGTTCTGTTACACGCTGAGAATTGTCTCGGTTATAGATTTTGCAGTAGAAATATAGAATAAGGTATAAGGTATTTGTACGTCCCTGTAACACAGTGAAGAACCTAAAACTAATATCATATTCAGACTTACACAGATACTGAATGCACATAAACGTTTAATCAAATTTACTGCAACACGCTCAAAATGCTGGAGGAACTCAACAGGTTAGGCAGCATCTATTGAAATGATTAACCTGTCGACCTTTCTGGTCATGAACTTACTTCAAAGTAATTAACACTTCGTCGCACCTCACCTCCATCAACAGAAGCGAGATTTCCCGCAGGCAAACCATTTTCTTTCCGATCCCCGTTCACGGTCCGATATGTCGACCCGTGGCTTCCTCTCGTGCCACAATGAGGCTACTCTCAGGCCGGATGTGCTACACCTCAAATTCCGTCCAGGTAGCCAATCTCATGGCAAGAACATCCGTTGAGTTTATCACCCAGACTGTTATTTCGCCAACCTGGCAACACCCATTCCCTTCCAGCTTGCCCTTCCCTCTCCCCAAGCGGTTCTTATTCTGTCATCTTCCTCCTTCCTTTCTATCCCCGATGAAGGGTCTTTGCCCGAAACGTCGTCTGAATGTTCATTTCTATAGATGCTGCCTGACCTGCGGAGATGCCCCAGGCGTTTTGCATGTGAATACAATTGATATGCATACAGTATTTCGTGTAGTGAACCAGCAGCCATCAATACTCGCACTGGTTTGAAGCAAAGTAATTCAACCGCCGTACACATGACCCTCGAATTTGTGTATATGTTTAAACCGACATAGCATCTGCATTCATTACATTTGTAACAACAATTGTTTGGCATTTGCGCTAAATTGCTAGCGTTGTTAATAGTGTTGTAGACAATGGCATTTGCCTCTTTGACACTTTCATTGTAAACACAACACAACATTGTTTATTCTGTTTTTATGTTCCTAATACGTCACCTCGGTTTACTTACGTATTGAATGGTCTGAACAGAATGGCTCATGAGAAGAGCCCTTCAATCAATGGATCGTCGGTTGTGGGATTAAATTAGTCATTTTGTCAGCTAGTCAGCGAAGGGCAGACAGGGGTCAACATTGAGGTACGAGGTTACTTTCCATGGGTGAGTATGGCTGGGATATTTACAAAGTGTGACGGCGTTTTCGGGAGCGTTGATGTGGACACGAAGAAAGAGATGGAAGTCCAAACATCAATAAAGGTATGGAAGCAGATTTACAATGGGGCATCCAGTACGTTCTGACCAGATGCCGTCACGGACGGGAAAAGTCATGATGACAATAATATATAATAGTAGTCTGATTTTCTGCTCCCCGTGAGTGATAGACGTGATTGTTGTCGAGCCGCTGCACAAGTGTTTCACAAGGAAATTGCCGAACATGAAGCATTTCCGATATCAGCGGAGAATCTGTCATTCTCTCCTTGAAGCGGAGGGCCAGGGGGTGTTTCACACAGAAGCTAAACAATTATTAGCGACATGCAGTGGCTTGCAAATGTCTTGGGCACCACTGGTCAAAATTTATGTTACTGTGAATATTTAAGTGAAGAAAAGTTGAAATGATCTCCAGAAGTCATAAAGTTAAAGATGAAACTTTTTTTTCAACATTTTAAGCAAGTTTAGTATATTATTTTTGTTTTGTACAATTTTACAGTGAAAAACAGGAAAGGAGCACCATTCAAAAGTTTGGGCACCGCAAGAGATTTGAGCTCTGTGATAACTTTGACCAAGGTCTCAGACCTTAATTAGCTTGTTAGGGCTGTGCCCTACCGACCGAGCCTACTGCACTTTCAGGGTTCACAATGATGTCTCCACTACATTGGAAAATAAAACACAACCTGGATTTGCTCGGACTGCGAGCATGATTGATCCTGAGCTCAGCACAATTTAATGCTTAATGCACTGGTATACGGGCTTCGTTCCTCTGGCTTGGGTCTTCTCCACTGCCATCGTTTGCATAACATAAATGAGGAGAACGGCATCTCGTCTTCCGACTAGACACCTCACAACGATAGGGAACACTCTGCTGTTTTTTTTTCTTCTTATTCCGGTTGAATTATCTTTCATTGTTTGTTCGATGATGCCCAAGACACCTCCCTGCCCCGATACCATATAATCCTAAATAATGGCCAGTATTTCGCATAAAGTTCCATGGCCTAATTGATCTTTCACCGCCCTGTCAACTCCATGTTGAAAATTATCACACTTGCCCCTTGACTCAATCATATGGGTTAGGGGATTCACTTTCTACAGACTCTGCTACTTTGGAGGTGTTCTAAGAATTTTTTTCTCTTTCACACCTTGGAATGACATCGTAGCGATACACACTTTGTGGAAAACTAATATGGTCAAATCCCTGAGGCCAAAACAGGCCGACCTATGGAAGTGTGTAAAGGGGAGGCATTGGTTGACGTGCAAACACGAGGTAATCTGCAGCTGCTGGAAATGCAAACAACCACACACACAAAATGCTGGAGGAACCCAACAGGCCAGGTAGCATCTCTAGTGAGAAGCGCTGCCGACGTTTCGGGCCGAGACCCTGGTTGACGTGGTGTAATGACTGGTGAATCACATCCAAAAAATCGCGAGAGTTCCTCGAGGATGAAATGCACATTATGGAAAGCGACAGTGTTATAAAAGAAGAGTAAATACCTGTGTGTGCGCCCAGTAAATTTGTACTCACCACAAAGAGTCAACGCATGGGAAAGGTAATACTGGGGGAAAGTAATCCACGCTGGCTGGGCGCTCCTCGTCATCCTTATATAACCTTCAAGATCCCAGTTTTGGGTCATTCACTTCCGCGATGGCTGGTCTCCACCGAGTTTTCTCTGCGTGTACTCCTGAAAACCTCTATTCCTATCTTTCCCTTATCACATTAATCTAATAGCTTTCAATTTCGTTGACTCAAACTTTATGGTCCTTTCCCCCGACATGTGATCTTGGTAACTGATTTTGTCCTTCCCAACTCAGACTGGTTCAAGCCAGACACTCGGCTCAGACCATCAAGTCACAGGCTGTTCCTTCTCATCTGAAAATGGTTTGCTTTCGATCATCAAAAGCAAAACAACTCATTGTGTCCACCTGTAGTAGCTTTGATGAAGCCATCCCTGAGAACGGACCTCCATTACTGCGATCACATGGCAAGAACAAAAGCATCTTCTTTGTCTATTTCCTTTGCCATTGCCTCGTTTCTGTCAATTAATTTGCAGATTATGGTTTCCTGAACAACATATATGTTCGTCCGTCGATATGCGTGCCTGCATATCTATCTATCTATCTATCTATCTATCTATCTATCTATCTATCTATCTATCTATCTATCTATCTATCTATCTATCTATCTATCTATCTATCTATCTATCTATCTATCTATCTATCTATCTATCTATCTATCTATCTATCTATCTATCTATCTATCTATCTATCTATCTATCTATCTATCTATCTATCTATCTATGTATCTATCTATCTATCTCTCTGGCCATCTGCCGGGGTGCCTGTCCTTTGCCAGCCTGTTTCTCTGTTTCTTTGTCTGTGTAACTACATATCGTTCATCTACTTCTTCCCAGATATTGTGACTTTGATCAAGCGCACTTCACAAGCAGATGGACAATGAGAAGCCGTTTTGAATATTTAAATACCTCTTTTCTCAATCTTACTGGATTGATATCCACAATGTAGATCCGCGGTGACATGGGAGTGATGTCAGTTCATCATTCAATTGTCACTTCAAGGATATTTACAAGTGCCGACTGAATTTCATGATCCAGTGGACAGCGAGTCGGCAGAGTGCAATCTCTCACTTGCTGTCCCAGTATTAACTGTATTGATGATATATGGTTTGTTGGACATGGAGTACAACAATGAAGTGAAGGTTCACGTGAACTGGCTGAGAAAATGAAGCACAGTGAGTGGACAATCAGCTCGAATGAAAATACAAGTTCTCAGCATCTAATGTGGCGTCTGGACATACAACGTAATAATGTAAAAGAATGAATGCCGTTCTCCCTTATCAGACTGCCTATTATTGCTGTCATGTTTATTCATGGAAAGTCCTTGCATGTAGTCCACGTACTGAGCGCGCAGGGCTCAATCGGAAGAGTTGCATTTTTCGTATTACTGTTTGAGATTTCGCCAATGGATTGTGTTTATATCGTTTTGTTAATTTTGAGTCTGAGTCTGAGCTAATTCCAGGTTTTTCTCTGCATTTGAGTTCATCCTGTTCCAAACATCTCTCGTTACGTTCACAAGATCATACGGCTCCTGTGTCATCCAATCTCTAGATTGCTGTGTCGTTCGTCCCACAACCGATATAAAATCTGACCAGGAAGTGGACGACTTTTAAGTGGAACCGAATCAACAAACTACTTGTGGCCGCGAACGAAGCAACCTTGAATGACTCCCCGAAAGCCTTTTGAAATTTGGAGGAAAATAAAATGCCCGTGAGAAACACAGACGACGGCAAGTCGAATACGCTGCACAGTAAAATTCTGATGTCAAGATCTAATGTGATAGTTGTCTATATGGTCGTAGTTTTGCATGTTGCGACATCCCGACTCCACTAGCAAAGATTATCCTTGTTAATACACACACACACACACACACACACACACACACACACACACACACACACACACACACACACACACACACACACACACAGAGTAGTGGACTTGGATCAATTATGTTAATTACTTCGTCAAAACACAAGACCGACGGAAACCATCACAGCTGGTACACGTAAACATGGTAAAACCGTATTTCGATAAACAATGCACAACTGTGACCAGGTTGCAAAATAACAAGGAGTCGGACAACCTTGGGAACGAATTGATTGATCTGTCTGAGGCTCATTATAAACCGAACATTGTTTCAGCTAAACTAACGAACTCAAGTATATTGAATTCGATTGAAGAGAAATCTGCCAATTTACAGCAAGGCACTGACTGGAGATGAAACAGTTAGTTTTGAAGTTTAAGAATTTATTTTCCGATCGCCCAAAACGAACGGCAATAGCTTTCCTTGATGTCGATGCCGGTCATGCTAAACCGATTAAACAATATGCTTGTCACATGACATGCAAAAATGTAAACTTGCTGAACAAGAAATTGTATATTTGCTGAAAAATGGTATTATTCGGCCTTCTAACTCAGAATGTTCGCATTGTGTTATTGTGCCTAAACCAGGTGGTAGTGTTAGGTTTTGCATTGATTATAGAAAGGTGACTACTTTAACAAAAACAAAACGCTTATCCTATCCCCAGAGTGGATGATTGCATAGACAAGGTTGGAAAAGCTAAGTTTCATACAAAGATTTGTCTGTTTAAAGGGTACTATTGTGTTCCATTAATGGATAGAGGTAAATAAATTTCAGCATTTGTAAGACCTTCTGCGTTGTATGAACACAATATTTTGCCGTTTGGAATGAAAAATGCACCAGGGACATTCCAGAGAACGACTCATTCTGTAATTCAAGGGTTCAAACACTCAAATGCCTATATTGATGATTTAATTACAGAAAGTAAAACATGGGAAACACATACTTCTGCCGCGGAAAAGTTGTTTGAAAGGCTTTCGAAGGCCAATCTTACAGTTAACTTAGATAAGAGTGAATTCGGCCGTGCCGCTAGTTTAGGAAAATGTCTAAGAAGGCAAATCAAACGCTAATTAAACAACAAAGTTTGATTCTGTAGGAATATGATATCATGATAATTCAGATTAAATGCCAAGATAATGTAATCGCCGATTGTCTTTCCAGATGTGAAGTTCACAATGTTCTTTGTATGATGATATTTGTATACGCTTCTGCTATGTATTGTATTAGTCTGTAGTATGCTGTACATAATTACCAAACATGTACTGTATCTGATACTGTAATTTGCAATTAAAAGTTTGCTCTTTTAGATGAAAATTTTCCTTGAGGTCTTTAAGAGCGCCTGAGTGGGGCGGGACTCTGACGTCTGTCACAAGATGTCTGTGCAGATTAGAGAGAGAGAGAGAGAGAGAGAGAGAGAGAGAGAGAGAGAGAGAGAGAGAGAGAGAGAGAGAGAGAGAGAGAGAGAGAGAATGGAAGCCGATAGGTTCAGCTTGTCGCAGCTCGGGTTCGGAACTCTCCTTTGCAGTGCATAACGTAAAAGTGATTGTCACCGTATAATACATAGGCGAGTATTTTTAGGTTATCCTGTGGGACAACTTATGCGTTGATCCTTGCCTGGGTATGTTGTGTGGTAATCCCTCGAAGGCGATATTCCTGTGACAGGTCACTTTTTGTGATAATCCGTATGTGGATTCGGAGCGACTCGACAGGCAAGATCTTTAGTGACTGTTATCACTTAACCAGCGTGGAAACTGTGGAATTCGACGTGAATTGAACTCTGTCTTCATTCCACTCTGAAGAACAAAATCTCGCTCCAATCATCAGCTATTGCGTGCCTTACTGAATTTGCCGTTTGAATCTTAAGACTTTAATAACTGTTCTTAAGGTTGACAGTTACACACGTATACACGGAACACTGTTAACTTTAATTATATAGTTAAGTGACCATGTCATGAGTAGATACTAATAAATATAGTAGTTTTAACATTGAAACCTGACTCAGTGCATAATCTATTGTTGCTGATTCGCTTCTAAACCCTTATGATTCGAAACAGTAACTACATTGTTCTGTGCAGCATTGAGAGAGTTTGTGAGTAGGCTTGCGAGGAAAGCTAAATTTTGACATTTGGAATCATCCAAAGGTCCACATTGCAGCAGGCCGTTGACTGATGAACTCTGGGAAATTGCTGTCACTGCTACGTCACTGCTCATTCGGGAATGTTCCGCTCGTCAGGGACATGGCTGGTGGGAGAGCTTGTTCCGGTGATGCAAGACACCATGTCCTATTTTACACCCGTCAGTGCAGATGACATAGATGAACAACAACACACACAAAATGCTGGTGGAACACAGCAGGCCAGGCAGCATCTACAGGGAGAAGCGCTGTCGACGTCTCGGGCTGGGACCCTTCGTCATAAATGAATGTAGGTGAATGGACAGAAGATGATGAATAGATTGACATTACAATGTGAACACATCACCTGGACATGTTGGGATCACGGAACAGCAGAGAACAGGAACAAGCCCTTTGACTCACTGCTGCTGCGCTGAACAAGATACCGAACAAGACTAAACTCTGATGACAGTACATGACCCATCTCCATTCATTCACTGGATGCTCATGTGCTTTGACTGAAAACTTACCGTTATGGGAATCGAGAGGTTGTATCCCAATAAAAGGCAAACCTTCATCATCACACTGATGAATTAACAAGGTGGATGCTCACTTAAAGACATCCCGGAAGTGAGCAGGGGTGCTGGTGAGTTAGCCAAACTATAAACTACATAGATCGTGAAATTGAATCCAGATATAGAGGTAGGAATGACAGAAAAAACAGCAAACTGTACACATATGGACTTTGTCATGACCCAGCAACAGGATCAGGACTTAGCAAAGGCGCATCAGGCGAGAATTCCGAAGATTATGGGAAATATCGATGGATACAGGCACGGATTTGGATTATACTTGATAGTGGTAAATTTGTGGTGCGGAATTGTGAAACAAACCAGATGATGTATTGGCACCATGACATTTGTAGGCATCAAGGATTAGATAGATCTGTGGATCAGTTGAATAATCTGTGTTGGTGGACAAAACTGCGAGGAGATGTACATTATTGTAAGAATTATTTGATTTGTGAACAGTGATAACCCAGATAAATCGGCTAGAAAAGCAGTTTCAGGATACGTCCCGTAGAAGCACCATGTGTTATCTTGCAGGTTTATTTTGTTGGATTGACCGCTCCATCCTCTGTAGGACTGAAATATATCTTCGAGATAGTGGATGCGTTCACCAAGTGGAGAGAGGCTTCCACAACTAGATAATGAAAACCGCTGACGTTACAGCCAGGATTTTGTTGGACAGAGTTTCTACCAGTTGGGTATTGCAAAGCTCTCTAGCGAAACAAGTTGGTATCTCTTATCGACCATAATAGAGTGCAATTGCTGAACTGGTGATGAGAAATTTAAGGACAATGTTATCTAAAATGAAACGGTTAGAATCCCTCTTTGGGCTAGATTTTTCACAGACCGTTTATGATGTTATTGGAAAAGACAAATGCAAGCAGCAATTAATTGCCTCAATTAAGTAGGCTCATTATGATGCCGCCCATAATAAGGGACGGAAGGAGCAGCAAAGCAAAGCTTATTTCGAGGGGCGAACAAACAGCGAGAGTCGGAAATAAGACAGAAGGTTAGGAACTCACTACATCAGCCAAGCCCCTTTACAGCTTCACGATTTGCATGGCAGTATGATATCGCTGACAAAGTAAGTCCATCAGTATATTGAAACCAGACCGCTCCAAACAAGTTGGGGTGATATCATATTGACTAACTCAAACCCCTTAGAGATAGTCAATGTCCTCTAGTAGCTGAGTTCCAGAAAACATATTGTCAATGGGATGCCCTGGACCGAGATGAGATGCTCCTCTTGGAATTATGTCTCAGGTAATAGACGGTGATGTGGAAGAAGGAGCTGGGTAACCAGTTCCAGATTGCCCCCGAAGGATGAGGATTATTTACATCTTTACACTCGGGCGAGCTAAGGTGGAAACAATGGAAGAGAGAAACGGATGGGAGAACGTGTTTGTTGCGTGGTCTTCTGGAAATAAAGTGGGGGATAATTGATCCGATGTTAATGGATTTTAACATGGCGTTAAGGTTAGCCGTGATAGGACCATTCATAATGTCAGGAGGTCTGGTATCCAGGGATACAGAAGGCAAAGTAAAGTCAGGGGTGATACTTTCTCGAGTCAACCGATTGCTGCACAATAGTACGAGTTCCATAATGGAAACAGAGTAATGAGACTTTCTCCAATGAGCCGAGGCCCGCTTATCGGTTCGGGAACCACAATCGGCACGGAGCGGTGCACTGCAGGAGCAGAAGGAAGTGTGATTGACAGGTGAGCTTGACCACATCCGCGGTTCTGCACATACTCATAGTGACGCTCGAAAGGCAATATACCTGACAGTAAATCAGGGGGAAAAATACAACTTCGTAGCAAATAATAGAACAGCCCGGGAACCTACGGATAGCTCACATAATTGAATTCATACTGAGAATGGATGGAGAAACAATAATAGTAGAATGTGGCAGGTTTGAGAATATCATTAAAGTTAAATAGACGGCATCTCACGTCACGGGAATGGGAGGTCACGTCATTCACTGGCAGGGATCAGGACCCTGCCAAACGGCCCATGTGTGCGCTGGAAAACATTGTTCTTCAAACTGTCCTCAGACCTCGCTAATCTCCGGAGGACACGCTCCCTTTTCTTCACAGGTCTCTGGAATATCGATGTGGATCTTTTACAGTGTTTGTAGGAATATGTACAGTGTATTTTATTCTAACACGTGTCAGCTGTCACTGTGATTTCCATCACTCAAACCGCCCGGAATGACTGGAACGAAAGAAGAAAAGATGATGAATGATCCCCATTAATAAAGAAATGTTCTCCATTTCCCCTCCCAGAACAAAGTCCTTCCCTCAATTTCAGAAGCGAATGTACTCCGTCAAGTGATACAAAATAAATCGACTTCAAGATGAATGTCTACTTTAAAAGCAACAATGATATAAAATATGCTAATTGAATAACTAAAGCCAGGTATCATGGAAAATAAAATGGGATATTCGCATCATGTTTTGTTTTAAAGTACATAGATTAGAATATCCCTTGAGGAGTCAAAATCATGATGGGGACAATGAGTAAAAATAGCTTAACGTAAGTGTTTGTGCAGTTGGTTGTCACTAATGTCCCTGACGTGATCGCCACGCTAATTGCCTCAGTGGAATTGCTCTCACCTCAATAAAAGTCTGCTAAACCGATCACCAGTCCATCTGAGCAGCTGAAATTTACCGTACCACTGAACGCTGCTTCTGACGGAATATGGGATATTCGACTATTTACTACATCGCGAGCATTTTCTATCCCACACTTGTAGCTGTTGGTGTCCCCGGTAAGATGCCGGAGCTGGTCACTTTATGTATGGTGCCGTCGTTATTCAGCTGCGGTATCCGCACTGTTACTAAGCACAGATGTTACCATCGGCCGTACCGTGTTTCAAGCACCTAATTGTTTTATTTTCAATTATCGTAATTTGATCGAATTGCTTTTTCTTTTGTCAGTTATGCATGTGCGGACATTGACATTGTTTCATAATTTCACCTCGCTAGGCTTTCTAAAGTGATGCTTGTCTCTGCTTTTCTAGGTCCCAGTCTCTATCAGTGCAGACACTCCGACATTATAACAACGTGGCAGCTTATTTAAATGACGGTCCAGTCTAACTTCGACAAGTCGATCTGTTCTTACATATGACAGTGAATGATAAATTGTGTTTTGTATCTTTTGATTCCACTTTCTCACCGCTGCAAACAATCCCTTCAACTATTTCACGTCAAATAATGGAAATGCTGTTGTTTACGATCTTTCGTTCACCGGTACGTGAGTCGTGGAACTCAGATTCTTTGCTCTAGACTGTCCAGCCGGAGTGCAGGGACTGAGACTGCTTTCCTCTTCCAAACAGAACATACACGTAGTCAAAGAGATGCTGCTGACCAGATTTCTACTTTGCTTTTAAATTTCTTGCAGTTAATTTAACGGCGATTGTGATCCTATCTCGGGGAAAATGCGGACTCTCCAAATGCATCACCCGTTACCTGGTTGGAATGGCAACAGCGGATCTGATGGTGGTTATCGTTGCTGCTTTAGTGGAACAGACCAACAATATTTACATTTATTCCAGATCCCTGCTCATCACACCTGTATGCGCTCTGACACTTGTATTTGCGGCTGTAACGACGGACTGTTCTGTTTGGTTCACGGTCAGTTTTACTTTCGATCGCTTCATCGCAATATGTTCACAAAAGTTGCGGGAACGATACTGCACCGAGAGAACAGCAACGGTGATGATCGTGACCGTGGTTATAGTCAGCTGCGGGAGATGTGCCCCGTTATACTTTGCCCTTGAACCTTACGTCATCATTGACAACACGCCGTGGCGGTGCATCGGCACATCTGAATACGCTACTTCACCCGTGTGGAGGGGATACGAATTACTGGAGAGCATTTTAACACCATTGCTACCAATTGGCTTAATCCTGGTGTTTAACGGATTAACTCTACGGTATATCGTTGTGGCAAATAGAGTCCGCAGAAGGCTTCGGCACAGCAGTGACAATCAGAAAGACGCCGAGGTGGAAAAACGCAGAAAATCGATGATTTTGTTGTTTTCTATATCAGCTAATTTCATATTATTTTGGATGCCCAATGTAGCCCATTCCCTGAAATGGCAAACGCAAAACTTTTTTTATCAGGACAGATATTTGAGTTCCCCGGTATACATCCTACAGCAATTTGGGTTCATGTTGCAATTTCTCAGTATGTGCACCAATACGTGTATCTATACACTGACACAGAGGAAATTCAGAGAAGAGTTGAGGAATGGAATGAAGTATGTGTTTACATTAAATGGCCATCTGTGTAGATAACGCCCGTGTCTAACAGCAATTCAGTGGAGTTTTCAAATAAAGCCATTTTACAATGAACAGGTTTGGCAAATATATCATTAATTCAAACTTTCTTATGCCTGGTCATCCAGGAGTTGCAAATTTGGCGGAAGGTTGCTGACGTGACAGAGTTCAGGTAGGTAGCAATACAAACGTTGAATTCTGCTACTGTGATTCTTACATTGGTTGAAGTATGTGACAAACTATCACAGACACTCGCCTGTCTGTGAAAGGTACATAATAATTCGCTTATGCACTATTACGTACTCGTGGGTATATTGTACTTGTCACGTGACAATGGTGTTGAGGGGCTGGACATGAGGTGATGGTTCTGTGACAGCAGAGTGACGTTATTTTCCCGCCAGTAGAGGTCATGTGGTAGTTTTTTCAACAGGGTATAAAAGGAGGACCCTTCCATTTGAGGAGGGGCAGTTCGTGGCTGAATTCGCCGCTGACTGCATGTTGCTACGCATTCCGATATTACGACGCAGTTTCGTTATAAAGTGGAGTTTTACTTTCTGCCTTAAGTTTAAAAGGTTATTGCCGGCAGTTTCGCCGTAACATTTCTAGTCAAGTCATTGGAGAGGAAGGGTCGTCGGAGTTCTGAAGTCCAGAAGAATCGGGAAAATTAATGTCGGCGGTGAAACAGGTTCGATTTTGTTTGATCCTCATTCGGAAGGAATTCGTTAGCTGTGCCCATGATGTCCCCTGTTCTGCCAGAAGAATAGAGGGGTGGGTAAAGTTTCACCAAGGAAAGGTCAATGCCTTTAAGCCGTTTTATTTTTCCCGATCTTAAGTCCTCCGGGGAAAGTATTCTTCGAGGAGAATCAGCAGTAACGCCACGAAAGAGAACGTAAAACCTTTCAAGAAGTCTCTTCCTTTCACTGACTGTGTAAAACCTTGGACCTTCGCATTACTAATTCTAAGCATTGGTTTTGCATTCTCACTTTAAGAACTGTTTTCACAGTATCGCTGTAAGAACTGTTCAAGCTGCCGTACAGCAGCTGACTTCCGGTTAAGTTAGACGTTTGTTTACTTTCATATTTTTAAGCAGTGCTTAATAAATGTTTATTTGTTATAAAAAAAAAACTTTCTCAATGATATATTCATTGTTGCTGATTTGTTGCAGTAGTCTCGTTAGACTCTGTCTGGGTGGCTTCATTTAACTGGTTCGGACTAGCCAGGGTGTAAAGACACGAATACAAAAGGCTGGAGTGGGCAGAGACACGTAAAATATGTTGGTTGTAGCTCTGTACAATGACCAGTAACCAGGTGACCCTGGTAGGTCAGGTGACCTTGAGCCAATGGTTTGGGGATCCAATGTTTCAATTGATGAGGAACAATATAAGATTCCGCAGCTTCAGATATGCCGGGGTGATAACTCACCAACGGCCAGAGAGCAACCATTGCCGAAAAGTAGGGCCACACGGACACGTGGAGATCGGGAACATGGGGATCTGAAGATGATGAGAGGCATTGATCGTGTGGGCAGAAATGGTTGTCACAAGAGGACACAGGTTGAAGGTGCTGGGGAGTCGGGACAGAAGAGATGTCAGGGGTAAGATTTTTTACTCAGAGAGCAGTGGAATAGGCTGCCGGCAACAGTGGTGGAGACGGATACGATTGGGTCTTTTTAAGAGACTTTTGGATAGGCACATGAAGCTTAGAAAAATAGAGGGCTATAGGTAGGCCTAGTCATTTCTAAGGTGGGAACATGTTCGGCACAACTTTGTTTGCCGAAGGCCCTGTATTGTGCTGTAGATTTTCGGAGTTTTCTATGTTTCTATGGAATTCCTTGCGATCGTAGACTCTCTTATCAGGTAATAACTTTTCACTACATTGACTGTTCATGGAGTGTCTGGGTTTCCAATGGGGTGCGCACAGGACGATAGTGTGTAAATCTACGTACTTTTAGTAGAAATAATAAAAGATACTTGTTGATAAATACAGATTCTCTGTATTTCATTGATCATTGGTACAAGGGATGATTCTTGTCACAGTGGCGTCCATCATTAACATTGTCCACTAAGAGGACGTGCCCTCTACACAGGGTTACCACCGGGAAGGAGATACAGAAGCCTGAAAGCTCAGGCTCAGCGATTCAGGAACAGCCTTTTTCCCCGCTGCCACCTGTATCTCAGTTTTGTTTTCTCTATATTTATTTATCCTGCATTTCATTGTACTGCGACCGAAAAATTAACAATTTCACGACGTATGTCTGTGATATTAACTCTGGTTCTGATTCTTCAAATGTACCTATGAAACCTTTGATTCTGAATCAGTTGCAGGGGGGATGTGTCAGATCGAACTTACATCAGTTGAAACCCTACCAGAACCTGGTGTACTGTGCTGTAATATTCTATGTTCTGTGCTCGATCGAGCGTACCGTGTCTTGCGATAGTTACGTAAGTCGGTTAATTATTTAAAGCTACGACGCCTTGCTTTTACTCTCAATGCGTCTGATAATAAAGTGCAGGAGAATTAAAAAATAATAATAGGCCTTAAATATCAGTACCGAGCGCTGGATGATCTCGATAGTTTTGCTCGGAATGTACTCGCCAAGTATTATGTTATGATGAATTGCCCTCGGTGTTCAGACTATTTCAACATGGGGTATGAAGGGAATTATCTGGAGAAAGAGGAACATTAGCGATAGTCTGTATGGGCCTGTGCGTAGTAGGTCATGTCTAACTAATCTCACAGAGCTTTACGAGGTAGTTACCAGGAGTGGTGCGGGGGCAAGGCAGTGGATGCCGTAGAACAGAGACTTCAGCAAGGAATTTGCAAGGTTCAGTATGGGAGGATGCTCAATAAGGTTCAGTCGCTTGGCTTTCACGATGATGTAGCAGATTGGACTAGCCATTGGCGATGTTGGGGACGCTAGAGTGTGGTAATGGATGGTTGTCTCTCTGACTGCGGACCTGTGATGAGTGGAGTGTCCCAGTGATCGTTGCTGTGCCCGTTGTTATTTGTAATCTTTCCTCAACTATCTGGATAATAATGTAGCTAACTGGATCAGCAAATTTGCCGAAGACAGCAACATTACGGATGTCGTCGATAGTGATGAAGAGTACCGGAACATGAAACGGAATCTGGACCAGCAGGAAAAATGGGTTGAAAACTGTCAGATCGCTTTTAACGCAGAGAAGTGTTAGATTTTTTTGGGAGGACCAGCCAGGGTTGGTCTGACACAATGAGAAATAGGAGGACGATAGGACAAACGAATCTGAGATGCAGGTCCATAATTCAATGAACGTTGCGGCACAGCTAGACAGGGTCGTAAAAACAGCTTTCCGAACATTGGCCTTCCTAGACCAAAGTACTGAGTACAGGAGTCGGGATGTTACCTTTCTGTTGTTTAAGGCTTTATTGGGACCCAATTTGGAATACTGTGTGCGGGAAAGATGAAAATAGGCATAAAATAATGCAGAAAAAAATTACACCGCTATTGCCGTGACGGAGTGAATATTTTTAATTAAAAGGAAAGATTACCTATGTCAGCACTTTATTCCCGAGCGGGTAGAAGACTGAGTGGAGATTTGATAGAGGTATACAACATTTTGAGGCGTACAGAGAGTGTAAATGCAAACGGGCTTTTTCCACCGATGTTGGGTGCGAAAACAACTAGAGATCTAGCCGAATGTTGAAATGTGAAATTTTAAAAGGAAATATGAGGGAAAAGTTCTTCCCTCAGAGTGTAGACAGTGCTACCAACCCAATCAGCAATTGAGATTCCGATGTGAACGTTTAAGAGATGTTTGGATAAATACTGGGATATGGATGGCCACGGTCCGGGTGAGATCGATGGGAGTAGGCAGTTTAAATAATTCCTCACGGACCTGACGGGCTGGAGACCCTGTTTCTGTGCAGTGGTTCCCTTTGGCTGTCTGACTGTGTGTCTGGGTTAGAACTTCAGTGTCTCACAGCACGAACCAATCTAGAAAGTCGTTGATACTGTTCGATACCTTTGTCCTTGCGCACACTGAAGCACGGAGACTGAGTTAATGGATGCTTACAGCATGAGAAGACGGAAACTTGGGAAGTTCTTTATTCTGTATTCTCCAATTCCCTGCGATGGTTTTGAAGGAAGGCAAATGTGAGCCCGGATATTTGCTTTGCCTTCGCTGCGTTTTTAGATTGTGTAGTTTTGCGTGTTTCATTTATTATTGATTTCATAGGGAGACACGGATTCCCCACCGGCCATGTGGATTCAGGGTTAAATAGATCGAAATATGAGCGTATCTACACGCGATACGATAAAACCACGATTCAGAGGTAAATTGGCATTAGGATAACGGTGCGTACTTGAACTGGCAATTTGGAATTGGCATTTTGGAAGGCTAGTTATTTTAATAAACAGTAAAAGCTGCTGCTGAACACTTTGAAATGCTGTTTTTAAGTTGTAGGGCTCCATTGGAAATCATTGCTTTGAAGTCATTGTAGCATCTGCCCTGTAATATGTTAATGACAGGTCAGTTTCTCTAACATGGAGGTTCAGTCAATAGCTGAGCGATCTGCTTACGTCATCAGCACTATTTCCATAAATTAGCATCTTTACTGTAATATGTAAATGACGGGATAGTTAAGATAACGTGCCGGTGCAATCAATAGTTCAGCGATTTGCTTACATCGTCACCCCTAATTCCATTAACTTTCCAGCTGCTGCTGTGTGGTCAGATTAAATAGGTTATTTCCCTCAGCCCTGTTTCTCGGAGCACAGTAACTGCAGAGTCCAAAATAGAGTTGTAACTTGTACCACAATTCCGACCCTCCGTGTGGAATACGGTTGTCCGCTGTCTTCCAGCAAGAATTCACCCTATCTACTCCATGATCTACCTTCTGTTAGGAAGCCAAATCTGAATCAACGCAACCAGGTTCCCTTCGATCCCATGCCTCTGACTTTCTGAGTGAGTCTACTATGGGGAATTGATCAAATGCCTGACCAGAATTAATGCACACACATCGAGTGCCCTGGTTCATCTGTTGGTTTTATTTTCACTTTTTCTTTTCAAATAATTCAATCTGGCTCATAAAGGACAACATGCCATGCCACCCTTCCGTAACCAGACTACGTTTCTCCAAATATTCATAACTGCCTTCTTCAATAATCCTCTCCAGTAGTTTACCCACTACTGATGTGAGGCTCCCTGCATATAATTCCAAAAAGTATCCCTGTTATCTTTCGTCAACAAATGAATAATATTTCCCACTCCCCCTCCCCCACCCAAAGTCATCCAGTTCTACTTCCGGCCAGCGAAGACACAAAGATCCAATCCAAAAGATCACGAATATCTCCGCTTGCTTTCCCAAATTACCTGAACTATATCCCGTCTGGCACTGGAGAATCAGCCATCATAATGTTTTCCAAGTTTCCCCCGAATCCTCTTTCTGAGCGTCTGCCGTTTTATGGTGTGTTCACATTCATCAATGTATTCAGTGAGGAACTTCACTGCCTTTTTGGAATCCAGATACAAGTTTTCCTCTGATCTGCCCAGACGCTCTCCTTTCTCCGCCCGTTCTTCACAGTGCAATTCGCCAGGAGCTTCTCAAGTCCCCTTCTACCTTTTCTAATTCCATTGTTAAATTATTTTCTTTCTACATTCTGACTCGCTATAGCCTTACCTGATTCTTTCTTCCTAACTTTTAGGTACCGTTCTTTCTTCCTCTTGAGTAGTTGTTCCAACTTTCTTGTCACTCAGAGTTACTTTACGCTGTCATCCTTTCCCTGCTTCACTGAGACTATACTGAACCCTATGTCAGTGCTCCCTATACAAACCCCACATATTTGTTGCGCATTTCCCTGAGTGCATCATTTCCCAGTTTACCTTCCCGAGTTCCTGCCAGGTAGCACCATAATTCGCTGATCCCCAATTAAATAGATACCATGCTCCCTGATCAAGTTCAATGGACGGGAGTTGTGCCCTGTTGTTCTGTAATGCTCAGCCGTGGAAGGATCTGTCACCTGATCCGTTTCCTTTTCTAATATTAGATCCGGTACGGACTGTTCGCTAGTCCACCTGTCTTCTTATAGTGACATTAATCCTTCCTGGACACAACTGAGAAATTATGCTATACCGAAACTTTTTACCTTGGGCAGTTGCCAAATCATATTATGGAAGTTTCAGTTACCCATGTCAATAACATGGTAAGTATCCATGTCCCTCTTCACGAACAGTTCCTCACTGATCCCGTTTAAGGTTTATTTTTTTGTTAGGGGGCGGTTGTATAGAATAATCCAAATGAGGTGATCACATAACTCTGTTTGTCGCACTGCTGCCCTCCGTATCTGCAGCTGCGATAATATCCCTGGTTTCCCGTCGCCCTCACTTTCTACTTTGTTACCCGAATCTGCACATTTTGAAACATCTAAACCCCGGAAATTCCTGCAGTTATCCCTGCCCTTGTGACAGTCAAGTATCTGTGATATTTTGGAACACACTTCAGCCAGTGTAACAATCACGCCAGGAGCATTGAGCGTTTGTATTGCTACCGACCTGAACTGTATGAAGTCAGCAATACTCCGCCAATTCTGCATTTCTCGGATGACCAGGCATATGATTGTTTGAATTAATGACATACTTGCCAAACCGGTTCATTGAAAAACAGCTTTATTTGAAAACTCCGCTGACTTGTCATTAGACGCGGGCGTTATCTACACCGATGGACATTTAATGTAAACACATACTTCATTCCATTCCTCAGCTCCTCTCTGAATTTTCTCTGTGTCAGTGTATAGATACAAGTATAGGTGCACATGCTGAGAATTTGCAACATGTACCCAAATTGTTGTAGGATGTATAGCGAGGAACTCAAATATTGTTCTCATAAAAATAGTTTTGCACTTGCCATTTTAGAGAACGGGCTACAGAGGGCATCCAAAATAATATGAAATTAGTTGATATAGGAAACAACATAATCATCGATTTTCTGCGATTTTCCACCTCTGCATCTTTCTGATTGTCGCTGCTGTGCCGAAGCCTTCTGCGGACTCTATTTGCCACAACGATATGTCTTACGGTTAACCCGTTAAACACCAGGATTAAGCAGATTGGTAGTAACGGTGTTAAAATACGGTCCAGTAATTCGTATCCTCTCCACATGGGTGAAGTAGCGTATTCATATGTGCCGGTGCACCACCACGGCGTGTTGTCAATGATGACGTAAGGTTCAAGGGCAAAGTAAAACGGGACACATTTCCCGCAGCTCACCATAACGACGGTCACCATAACCACCGTTGCTGTTCTCTCGGTGCAGTATCGCTCCCGCAGCTATCGGCAACATATTGCAATGAAGCGATCGGAGATAAAACTAACCGTGAACCAAACAGAACAGTCCGTCGTTACAACCTGAAATACAAGTGTCAGAGCGCGTACAGGAGTGATGAGCAGGATTCTGGAATAAATGTAGATATTGTTGGTCTGTTCCACTAAAGCATCAACGATAACCACCATCAGATCCGTTGTTGCCATTCAACCAGGTAACGGGTGATGCATTTGGAGAGTCCGCATTTTCCCTGAGAAAGGATCACAATCGCCGTTAAGTTCACTGAAAGAAATTTGGAAACATAATAGAAATACTGTCAGTTTCCTGAATGCCCCCATTCTTCCGATGCTATGCAGGGTATGGTCTGTTTGGAAGTGGAAAGCGGGAATCCAGTGTGTGCGGTCTCGGTCGCTGCACTCCGGCTGGAGATCAATGACGGATGTGAGTGTCAGTGGATTGGCGAACTTCCCACAGTCTAGAGCGAGGCATCCGAGTTCCAGGACTCACGTGCCGGTGAGCAGTCGATCGCCACAGTAAACAATGCCATTTCCATTATTAGAGGTGGAAGAACAGACGCTATTATTTGTAGCGGTGACAAAGTGGCATCGTGTAGGTATAAAGTACGAGTTCTCATTTACTGACTCACGGAAGAACAGTCCAACGTGTCGAAAATAGACATGACCGTCATTTAAATAACCTGCCACGTTTTTATAAGATCGAAGTCTTTGCACTGATAGAGACTCAGACCGAGAAAAGCAGAGACCAGAATCACTTCAGAAAGCCGAGCGAGATGAAATTATGAAGCATTGACAATATCAGCACCAACCTAACTGACAAAAGAAGAAAACATGGAAAATGGAAATTTAACCATTAGATGCCTGAACCCTCCATTCCGGAAACACGTTTCAACCGACGGTAGCATCTGTGCTCAGTAACAGTGCGGATACCGCAGCAAAGTAACGACGGCACTATACATAAAGTAACCAGCTCCGACATCTTACCGGGGACACCAACCGCTACAAGTGTGGGATAGTAACTGCCGCGATGTGGTAAATTGCCGAATATTCCATATTCCGTCAGAAGCAGCGTTCAGATTTACGGAGCGTTTCAGCTGCTCTGATGGACTGGTGATCGGCTGAGCTGACTTTTATTGAGGTGAAACCAATTCCACTGAGGCAATTAGCGTGGCTCTCACGGTAGGGACATTATTGACAACCAACTGAACAATCATTTACGTTAAACTATTTTTGCTCACTGTCCCTGTGTCACTAGTTGAACTCCTCAAGGGATATTGCAATCTACCTACTTTAAAACAAAATGTGGTGCGAATTTACCATGTTAGTTTCCATGAAACCTGGCTTCAGCTATTTCAATAGGATTTTTAATATATAATTAATATATGTGTTGCCTTTAAAAGGCATTTATCTTGAAGTCGATTTATTTTGTAATATTTAACAGAGCTCATTTGCTTCTGAAAGTCAGTGGAGGAGTTCGGTCTGATAGAGGAAATGGAAAACAGTTCTTTACTAAAGGGAAACATTTATTCTTATATTCAAATGTTATTATTATTATTATTATTATTACTATTATCATTATTACTATTTACTATTATCCAAAATAACAAGGGTACATCGAAGTAAGTAACAGTTACAATGTCTGAAAAGAAAAAAAAGGAAACAATATTAAGGTTTGAAAAATATGGTGACACAAAAAGGAAAAGAAAAGAAAAAAAAACACTCCACTGAAACAAGAAAAAGGTTAAAAAAAAGAACCCATTAGGAGTTCAACCGAGGAGCCATGTGTCATGGAAAAAAGCCTCTAAAGATAAATATCAAACCGCCAACAAAAAAGAAATATACCAAAATTTGCAATTACATCGTGAAGGAAACCTAATAATTAAATCAAATTGCAGTAACGAGCAAATGAATCTTATCTTTTCACAAAATCAAACATAGTTTCGAAGGTTTGACTTCTGATTTTCTCCAAACTAAGACATCACATCACTTGAGAGAACCGTTGTGACAGAGTGAGAGCAGACGTATCCTTCCACTTCAACAAAATGACCCTCCTAGCTATCAATGTAACAAACGCAATGACAAGGTGGTCGGACAAAGAAATACCACGGATATTTTGAGGTATTATTCCAAAGAGCACAGTTAATTTGTTAGGTCGTAAATTAATCTTAAGTGCTTTAGAAATTGTCGAAAAAGCTGACTTCCAAAACTGCTCCAGTATGCTGCAAGACCAAAACATGCGTGTCAGTGTAGCTCTCTCAGTTTTACATCCATCACAATAACTATCAACATTAGGAAAGATTTTAGACAATCTATCCTTCGTTAAATAGTAACGATGTACAATTTAAAGTTGTATCAATGAATGGCTAACATACATTGAAGAAGAGTTAACAATCTTAATGATCGGAATCCAGTCCTCCGTTATAAAACTCAAAATACGTACCTTTTTCCAATCTTGTTCAATCTTACAAAAGGGCGCTTATCCCATTGTAATAATAAATTATAAATTCTTCCAATGTAGCCCTTCATCAAAGGGTTCATACACATAATAGTATCTAACAGGTCGGCCTCTAATTTGCAAGAAAAATTACTTAAATATTTTTGAAGGAAATGTCTACCTTGAAGGTATTGTAAGAAGTGTGAATACGAAAGAGAGTATTTATCAACTAATTCTTCAAAATACATTAGTCTATCTTCTTTAAATAGATCCAAAAAGAATTAATACCTTTATTTTTACCGAAATAAGAAAAAAATGGATCGCTTAAAGAAGGGTTAAAAATAGTTTCGATAAATTAAACCACAAAGTTTATTTTTTTTAAGATTAAAAAAAAGTACGCAACCGGAGCCAAATTTGTAAAGAATACTTAATCACAGGGTATAAATTTAAATTAGCAGCTTTAGGTAATCGTATAGGTAGAGCAGCTCCGAATAACGAGGTTAAAAAAACTTTCACAGCTTTCAATTCCAAATCTACCCTCATTGGCCCCTCATTCTTATCAACCCAATGTAACCTAAAGGGCGTACTTCGCACACTAACTGCCCAGTAATACATTCTTAGATTAGGCAAAGCAAGACCTCCGTCCTGTTTTCTATTTTTTTGACATTTACCAATTCATGGTCTTTTATTAATCCAATTAAAACTTGAGATATAGAATTAATTCGATCAAAAAACTTCTTCCTCAAAAAAAAACAGGGATATCCTGAAAAAGAATAAAATTTTGGTAAGATCATCAATTTGACTATATGGATGCGGCCAGCAAGTGCAATAAGTGGGTTCCATATGCTAAATAAATACTTCATAGAATCTACCAATAGAACAAAATTATCTTAATAAAGATCCTTTTTTTTAGTGATTACAACGCCTAGATATCTAAAGGAATCCACAACTTTGAAAGGAGGATTATCATATATAGTGTTACCGATATTTACGTTACGGATTCAGCAACAATAAATATATAAGTGAGGCAGGGTTTTTTTTCAAACAATTAAAACATTTATTGAAAAGTAAACAAACCACTAACGTAACCGGACATCAGCTGTTGTGCGGCAGCTTAAACAGTTCTTAAAGGAATAAAGCGAAAACAGTACTTAAAGCCATGTTGCAAAAAACAGTTCTTCAAAGTATTACGGCAAAAGTTCAAAATGCTTACAGTCCATAAAAGGAGAGACTTTTCAGACGATTTAAATTCTCTTTCACGTCGTGCTGTTGCGGTTCCCAGTCGAACTATACTTTTCCCGGAGAATTTATGAAGATAAAAATGAAATGGCTTAAAGGCACTGACCTTTCCTTTACAAAACTGTACCCAACCCTTTCTGCTACAATTTGCAGGGGTTACAGTAGGGACAGCCAACGAATTCTTTCCGAATGAGGAGCAAACACGGTCGAACCTGTTTCACCGTCGAAATCGACTTTCCTTGATCTTTTAGCTCCCGAACTCCGATCTTCACTCTCCAGTGATTTTTAACTGGCAGTATTATAATGAAACTCCCGCAATGACCTTTTAAACTTTAGGCATTAAATAAAACTCCACCTTTCAACCAAACTGCGTCATAACATTGGACCACGCAGCGGCATGGAGTCAAAATGGCCAATCCAGCCACGAACTGCCCCTCCTCACAGGGAGGGATCCTCCTTTTATACCCTGTAAAAAAGAACCTGTCACATGACCTCTACTGGCCGGAAAATGACCTCACTCCACCATCACAAGACCACTACCTGAAGTCCAGTATAGCTTCAACACCACTGTCACGTGTCAAGTACAAGATACCCACGGGTACACCTCCCTCCAAAAAAATTGTCAGTCAAGAACAAATTTTTAACAATTATTTACAAAAAAATGTTTAAATTTTATAACATATACAGTATACATAGTCTCATCGTATAAAATAATACAACTTACAATACAGTAGGAGTGTTACAATTGTAAAAAAAAAATCCATAAAAAATGTACGTTGTACATTCAACATCGAGATAGACAATTTGCAACCACATTATCTTTACCTTTAATATGAGTTATCAGAATGTTGTACTCTTGTAACATCAAATTCCAATTTAATAATTATGTTTTTCTTTTTCATCTTACTCAGAAACATTAACGGATTATGATCAGGGTAAACAATAATTGGTTTTTGAGTTGTACCAACATATGCGTCAAAATGTTCTAAAGCTAAAACAAGAGATAACAATTTCTTCTCTATTGTCGAGTAGTTTCTTTGATGCTTATTAAATTTCTTGGAAAAGTGAGGTACTGGATGATCAACCTCATCACCCTAATTTCTTTGCATTAATAGTGCTCATCCAGGCTCATCACTAGCATCTGCAGCTAATGAAAATGGTTTAAGTTGCCTTAAGCACAGGTTGTTGACATATCATTGTTTTCAATTTCTCAAATGCTTCTTGACAAGTCAATGTCCACACAAACTTCTCATTGTTCTGCAAGAAGTTAGTTAATTGAAGGGCAACATTAGGAAAATTCTTACAAAATTTTCGACAATATCCTACCGTTCCCAAGAATCTTCCGAGTGTTTTCTTCCCCGTTGGAGTGGGAATCTCTAAAATTGCACGAACTGTTGTCTGAACAGGAGCTACCTTACCTTGACCCACAGCATAACCAAGGTAAGTCACAGTGGCATGTCCGAATTCACTCTTAGCTAAATTAATAGTTCAGTTAGCTTTTGAAAGCCTTTCAAACAATTTCTCCACCGCAATAATGTGTGCTTCCCAAGTATCATTTCCTGTAACTAAATCATCAATATAATCATCTGTATCTTTCAATCCCTGAATCACAGAGATAATCGTCCTCTAGAAAGTACCTGGGGCTTTCTTCATCCTAAATGGAAGAACATTATATTCATATAGCCCAGATGGATTTACAAATGCAGAATTCTCTGTTCCTCTCTCCGTTAGTGGAACACACCAATACCTTTTCAATCAATCAATCTTTGTAAGGATCTTTGCTTTTCCAACTATACCTACACAATCATCTACTCTAAGAATTGGATATGCATCTGTTTTCATTACAGCATTCACCTTCCTATAGTCCGGACAAAACCTAATTCTACCGTCTGGTTTTGGCACCATAACACAAGGTGAACTCCAATTCGAGTCAGAAGATAATATTATTCTCTAACATATATTTAATTTCGTTCTCAGCAAGTTCAGATTTTCCATGATCCTCCTATATGGTTGTTGTTTTATGGGTTAGGCATCGCTAACCTCTACATCATGTGAAGTTACTGTGGTTCTTCTATGAACGTCTGGAAATAAATCCTTATATTTAAAAATTGGTTGCCTCATCTGCTGCTTCTGCTCTGACTGTAAATGTGCTAATTTCTTATCAAATTTTCCAGAATGGTTGAGTTTGGTAATCTGACAGAAACAATTTTGTGTTTAGAATGAATTTCAGGTCATTCAACCGTTATGTTCCTAGGGAGATCAGACTCCGTATTACTGACCACAACAGTCATAGTAGCAGACTGTTTCTCATAATGTGGTTTTATCACATTTATATGGCAAAGCTGTGTTGACCTTCTACAATCTGACGTTTTTATCACGTAATCCACGTCATTAACGATAGACATAATTTCATAAGGGGCATGTAATTTTGCTTGTAAAGGATTCATTTGCACTGGGAAATGAACCAGCACCATATCTTCAGGCTTAAATGTCCTCATTCTAGTTTTTTTTTTAAACCTACCATGTTTTCATTTTATGCTGAGACAATTATAAATTTCCCCTGGTTAAGCTACAAGCTTTATGTAATCTGTTTAAATTTTAAAACATAATCCAGAAAATTGTTTCGTACCTCTTTATTAATCCATTGTCTTTTTTTAAGGCCAAAGATCCTCGAATTCTATTACACAAATACAAGTTCAAACTGACTGAAACGTAAGGAGATCCTGTACCGACTCTCTCACTGCAAATCACTTTAAGTACATACCCTCATCCCAATCGTTTTCACTTTCCACACAATACGTTCTAATCATTGTTTTCAGCTTAGAAATAAACCTCTCCAAGGCGCCTTGCAATTTCTGGTTGGTATGCAGACGAATTAAACTGCTTAGCTCCCAATTTATAAAGTATCTGACGAAACAATCCAGACATAAAATCTCTAACTTGATCAGATTGTATTTCCTTAGGCAACCCAAAATAAGTAAAGCATTTTATACGATCCTTTGTTACAGTTTTAGTTGTTATATTCCTAAGAGGTACTGCCCCTGGAAACGTAGAGGAAGTACACATAATAGTCAGTAAGTACTGATAGCTAGTTTTTTTTTTGTTTCTGTAATGGTCCTGCACAATCTATAATAATTTTGGAAAACGGTTCACCGATTGCGATAGGACCACTGGAGTTACTTGATTAGGTTTACCCACAATTTGGCAAGTATGACACGTTCTGCAAAACCTCGCCATATCCCATCTCAAAACAGGCCAATAAAAATGTTTTAAAATCTTGTCCACAGTTTTCCTCACCACTTGATGTCCACACAAGGGCAGACTGTGGGCTAAAGTTAAAATCTCTTTTCAATAAACTTTCGGAACAGCTTCCTGGAGAACAGTATTCCATTCATCACTTGCAGGAATTGTAGTCGTTCTCCACTTCCGCATCAATACTCCTTTTCAAAATAATATCCTACTGGCACTTTATCAATTTCACAAACCGGAAGAGTTTGTTCTTTAAATTTGATAATCTCGGTGTCTCTGCTCTGCTCTGCTATCATCTCCTTCCGAGGCAGAGACAAAACTTCATGGTCAGACTTAGTCCAAGAATCTTGTTCAAACAATGAAGGTAAGAAGGTCTCTGACACTTCCTCAAGACTCGAATCCTGAGTTGAACAGTCAGGGGTAACAAACTCATTCTGCACATCAAACTTTTCAGTCATATCTCGAGTTCCAATACAGGAGGAATCTGTGTTATGAGTCCACCCGTGGTTGCTCTGACCTTATTGTCAAATGCACTTCAGGAAAAACTTGTCCACCTGCCAATTCATTGCCTAACAATAAAGAAATATCATTCACGGGCAAACTAGGTCGCAGTCCTACTTTAACAAGTCCTGTAACTAACTCAGAAATTAAATTTACTCTGGGCAAATGTACAAGCATCAGGGCACTCCCAACGCCTCGTATAGATTACCTCACCAGTGTGAGACTCATCAGTAAACTTTAACACAGTGTTTAACATCAGTGATTGACAAGCTCCAGTATCCCTAAGAATTTCTTTGGCACAGGAGAGGATTCTTCTTTCAAGGAAACAATTCCTTCAGTTATAAAATGATCATATCCATTCTTAACTTGGTCAGACTCTAACGAAACCTCATTTGTGTTCATCAAACCCTGTGGGTTCACAGATCGTTCAGTATGTTGCACACATGCATCTGGGACTTCTTCCTTCTCTCTTTTTCAATCGGAAACCGTTGATTATTAAGTGACCAGGTTTCTTACAATAATTACAAATTGTCTTTCCTTCAGATGTTTTCCTTCATCCTTACCTTTCTCACTAACTTCTGATTTATTTTCTGGTTTACCTTGACTCTCTGTGTTATTTTTCCTTTTAATAGATCTACTCTGAGGAAATTTATTTTTGTGGATTAAAGCATACTCATCAGCTAATTTATCACGCTCCTGCAATGTAGCAGCGTCCCTCTCATTTAAGTATGTCGTTACTTCAACAGGGATGTTACTTTTAATGCCCTCCATTAAAATCCACTCTATCAATTTATTATAGTCCCCATTTATATTTTTAGAGGAAACCCTGCACTCAAAACACACGACTCTATCGTAGGAAAATTCTACATGGTATTTTTTCACAGCTTTCTTCAAATATCAGAACCTTATTCAGTCTGCTACCGGATCCAGTTCATACGCCTTCAGTTTTTGCTGCCCCACAATATCATGATCAAGTGCTTGCTCAGCAGTTAAAGCTGTATAAACTTGTTGTGCTTTACCTTTTATTACACTTTGAAACATCACTGGCCATTTCTCCTTCGGCCACTCTGAAATCAGTGCAACAGTTTCAAAATGTTGAAAATATTTCTCTAATTCTGCCTCACTAAATGGAGGAACCGATTTAATTTCCTGACTAACAACAAACGTTTTCCTAGAACTAGAGGACTGATAACCGGACCTTGATTCCGCTATCGCAAGTTCAAATTCCCTCTTTTTATTTTTCAGCTTCTATCCTGCATCACTGCATGTCCGCTTTGCTTTTTTCTAACTTTGTTTGTTCGATGAGTAACTGCATATCTAGGTTCATTATTGGAAACATACCTAAAACCGCTACATCAAAATCACCCGACTCTAAATAGTGTGAGGCGATTTTTCTCTGAATTACAGGTTTCATTGTAGTCTTCAAAATACCTTAAGTTCCAATCTGCTAGAAATCTGAGATACATCATTCCACTTCGCTTTCGCTAATAACTCCGGTTCTGGCAGTGCCAGAAAGTCGTCAATATTCATTATTACCGAATACCATAGCAAACCAATCAAACAAAAATAATCTTTTCTAATCAGACTGGTAATCAAACATGCATTTAAGCACAAAATTGTGCATATCCCGGAATTTTACTCAATTGTTACGATACAGCAACATTGAATATATAATTGAGACAGGTTTTTTTTATAAATCAATAAAAAATTTATGAAACACCGCTCAAAAAAACGAGAAATAAACAAACGGCTAACTTAACCGTAAGTTAACTGCTATACGGCAACTCAAATAGTTCCTAAGCGATAAATGCGAACCCAGGCTTAAAGTGATAAATGTTAAAGTCCAAACGATTTACACAGTCAGTTAGGAGAAACTTTCCTGAACTAACGAATTCCTCGACGACGTTTCGTTACTGCTGTTCAAGCCGAAATAAGCCTTACCTGAAAGATTTACGATGAAGGAAAATAAAGCAGCTTAAAGGAACCGTCCATTTCCTTGGCAAAACTCTGCGTCCAAGCCTTCCTGCTTTCACAATGCAGAGGGTGCCTCGGATGAAGGTTACTACCTTCTGAACGAGGATTAAGTAAGGTCGATCCTGTGTTACCACGACCACACCAACTTTTCTCGCTCCTTCGGGTTTTCCGTTCCTCGGTAATTCTTCACTCTCCAGTACTTCGACTTTAATATTAAATCGAAAATACATCAAACATAACTGGCAGTGATTTCCAAAACTCCCGGCACAGCGGCAATGTAGCTTACAATAAGAAGCGAAATTTTACTTTCAATCAATACTGCTTCATGATACCAAGTATGCAGCATAACGGAGTAACGGACAACTTAAACTACGTCCCAACAAAAACTCCTGCGTCACCGCAGGGCTTCCCCGTTTTTTTTACTTGTGGAAGAACGGCCATCACATGACCTCACACCGGCGGGAAAATACATTACTTCACCATCACAAGACCATTACATCACGCTCACCAGACATTCAATTGCAACATGGTCATATGACAGTCACAAGATACCCATCGGTAATATAACACGCTAAATTGAAAGGTAGATTCAATGGCGGATATGGATAGCCTGACAGTGATTTCTCCCGGTTCAGGGAGAGGACAAATGATTTTTCCGCTGGATTACAATGTTGGGAATGCAAGGTTCCGAACTTTGGAAAGGGCATGCAGTAGATTATTCAAACAGTGAGGGATAACAGCGCGATTTTGCTCGGAGGGCAGTGTGAGTGCTTTACGATTCACAAAAGATGCAACTGCTTAAGGGAAGGGAAATGGAAGGGCTGCCTTTATGGCTGGAGGGACTGAATCTCAGAACGGGGAGATCATACAGCATATTTTCAGGGTAGTCCCGAGGCAGTAGCCTGTGTACCGTATGCAGCTTTGCCCTTGCTATTTGAGAAAAGATCGAACACAGGACAGACCCTTCCGCCCACGATGCGCTGACCACTTCTCAGCCCAGTTTTACATCCTATCAATGTCCGGCTTTGAACTCTGACAGCTCTCCACACTATCCACAACACCCTCAACCTCTGTGTCATCAGCAAATTTACTCCACTTCCGCATTCACGTCATGTACAAAAATCACGAAGAGCAGGGTTCCCGCGACAGATTCCTGAGGCACACGACTGGCGAACATTGTGCATGTAGAATTCATCTCATCATCTTGTACACCTCAATCAGGTCACCTCTCATCCTCCGTCACTCCAAGAGAAAAGGGCGAGTTCACTCAACCTATTCTCATAAGGCATGCTCCCCAATCCAGGCAACATCCTTGTAACTCTCCTCTGCACCCTTTCTATGGCTTCCACATCCTTCCTGTAGTGAGGCGACCAGAACCGAACACAGTACTTCAAACGTGGTCTGACCAAGGTCCTATGTAGCTTGAACATTACTTGTCCCCTCTTAAACTGAATCTCACGGTTGATGATGACCAATGCACCGTACGCCTTCTTAACCACAGAGTCAACCTGCGTACCAGCTGTGACTGTTCTATGGACTCGGACCCCAAGATCCCTCTGATCCTCCACACTGCCAAGAGTCTTACAATTAATACTATATTCTGCCATCATATTTGACCCACCAAAATGAACCACTTCACACTTACCTGGGTTGAACTCCATCTGCCACTTCTCAGCCCAGTTTTGCATCCTATCAATGTCCCATTGTAACTTCCGACAGCCCTCCACATTACCTACAACACCCCCAACCTCTGTGTCATCAGCATATTTACTAACCCATCCCTCCACTTCCTCATCCAGGTCTTTTATAAAAATCACAAAGACTTTGGGTCCCAGAACAGATCCCTGAGGCACTCCACTGGTCACCGGCCTCCTTGCAGAATATGATCCGTCTACAACCACTCTTTGTCTTCTGTGGGCAAGCCAATTCTGGATCCACAAAGCACTGTCCTCTTGGATCCCATGCCACCGTATTTCTCAATAAGCCGTAAATTGTTTACTTCATCGAATGCCTTGCTGTTATCGATATACAACACATCTGGTGCTCTACCTTTATCAATGTGCTTAGTCGCACCCTGAAAGAAATAATTCAGGCTCGCAAGACACGATCTGCCTTTGACAAGGCCAGGCTGACAATTGCATCGGCCTAGGGATCTTAGCCCTGTCCTCCTACAAAGTCCATATCCTTATATTTTCCTTTTATACACACAGAGTTCTAGGAGATTCTGAAACTCCGCCAATGTACCTGCCTCTTCCCGCCTCCCCGTTAACGCGTTCACCAAACTGTGTAAAAATCCAATCTCTGACAATCCCCGAAATTTCCCTTAATCACCTTCAAGAAATGTCTTGTGGTACTCGCGATATTCGCCCTGGGGAAATTGTTCTGTATCTTTGCATTATTGTACATCTTACAATATTGTACATCCCTGTCAATTCACCTCTAATTCTCGTTCGCTCCAAATTGAAGAGCCCTAACTCGCTCAAACTATCCTCACAAGACACGCTCTCTAACCGAAACAGCACCCTGGTAAATCTCCTCTGCACCCTCTCTAAAGCTTCCACATCCTTCCTATAACGAATCGACGAGGACCCAGGACAAGGAACGGTGCGATCTCACTGATGGGATTGTACAACAGACCCACAGGTAGTCCCAGGGACTGTGAGGAACAGACATTTAATGCGATTCAGGGAATATCAGTTTGTAGTCATGAGGCGTTTCACCTACCCTATTATAAACAAGGACCTTCTTAGCACAGGGGCTTAGATGGGGCTGAATTCGGGGAGCAGTTAGGGAACAGTGATCAAATCTCACCACCTTTTTGATTAGCTGCAGACAAGGACTGGTTGGGTCCTTGCGGGAGAGTTTTAAATTGGAATAGGACAAATCAGGAATGAACTGACAAGAGTTCTTTGGGAAGACCTTTTCGCAGGTGCCTCCACCTCAGACATGCAGAGAGTGTTTGAAGATCTATAGCACAGAGTACAGGAATGGTGTTTTCCCGTTAGAAAGAAGGACGGGGATGGGAAGATAAGACAACCTTGGATGTCCAGAGAGTTGATGAATGCAGTCAAGATGAAAAAGGAGAAATAGGTAAAGCTTCCGAAGTCAGGATCAAAGGAAGCCGGTGAGGAGAATAAAGACGCCTGGAAAGAAGAAAGGTAGGGAATGAGGAAAGCCAGGGAGACCATGAAATGTCCTTGGCAAGTAGGATTCAGGAGAATTCCAGGTCTTTTCATACGTACATCAGGAGCAAGAGGATAACTCGGGAGAGGGTGGGATCCCTCAGAGATAATTGGGGAATATTTGCTTGTCTGCGGAGAATGAGCGTGAGGCACTTCATGAGTACTTTGCTTCAGTATTTACCAAGGCCTCCTAATGAGTAATAAGGAGGTGGACACCAGGGCCTGATGGGATTTACAGCAGGTGATTCAAAGAGGCAAGGAACAGGGTTGCTGCGGTTTTGACCAGCATGTTCGTGTCCTCTAGGCACAGGCGAGTTCCCGGATGAATGACCAGTATCTCCATTTAAGAAAAGAAAAATGGGAAATTCTGGGAACGACAGAGCGCAGAGTTTCACTTCCGTTTTGGGGTAATTGCTGACTAAAATTCTTAGGGATACTCTGTGTGAACGTTTGGTAGCCCATGGACTAACTAAGGAGAGCCGGCATGGTTTTGTGCAGGGCTAGTCTTGTCTTACAAACTTCATTGATTATTTGGACAATGTAAAGAGAAGGATCGAGGATGGTAGGAGAGTGGCTATTATCGAAACAGATTTTAGTAAAGGCGTTTGACGAAGTCTCTCATGGGAGGCTAATCCGGTGATTGGGCAGCATGAAGTCCGGGGCGATTTGGCTATTTTGATTCAGAACTGGCTTGTGCATAATGAAAGGCGTAGATGGACAAGACAGGGAGTATCTGTTCCACAGTACTGACATGTCTGATACCAGAAGGCGTGCATTGGATGTAAGAGGGGATAGGAACAAGGGTAATATAAGATGTAATATAAGATGGCGGATGCCTGGAATGTGCTGCCTGATTTGGCGTTTGAGGCAATCATATTAGAGGATTTCAAAAGACCTTTGGATGGGAACATGGACATTGGGAAGACGGAAGGATATCGACATTGTGTCAGAAGGAGGAATAGGTGCTTGTATTTTTTTGATTTGATTGTTATCTGGTCGGCATAACTTTGTGGGCCGAATGACCAGTCCATGTACTGTACTGTACTGTTATATGTCCTATGTTCTCTGTTCAAAGCTAAACACAATACTCCAACTCTGGTCTCACCATAGTATAGTAGACCTGCATCATTACGTCACGGAAAAAATACCGGCCTTGGTGTGGTAACGTGGAATTGTTTTTTTTTTTTCTGCACTCCTTGCGCCTCTCTTTCTCTCTTCCTCTCTCTCTCTCCCATCTGATTTTGTAGGGCAGAGCGCCCATGCCTCTCCCTACCCTCCACGTCCATCGATGCCAGTCTCATGTCATCACTTCAGCCTCTCACTTTTCCCTCTTTTTCGGCTGCACCACCCCTGCCTCATGTTTCTAATTCTCTCTTCCGCGTCCCGCTCTCTATAACTCGCTCCTCTCGTTCATCTCACCCTCTTCCGTCTTTCCCCGCAGATGGAGACCACTCTAACTCTCTCAGCATCCCAAATTTCCTTACTCGTCAGGCCCTCTGCCTTCCTCCACCGCTATATACTATACCGAACATGCCCTTATTTTCCGCTGTATCACTCCCTCCTTCACACTCCCCCATTCCCCTTCCTCTCTCCTGCTCTTCTCTGCCCCAATTTTCACTAGCTGTTCTTCCTCTTCTCCCCGTTCTTACTCACTTTTCCCTCAAACCTTCCTCCGTCTCATGCCTCATTTGTCTACATCTCATTTCCGCTTCGCCCTCTCACCACTCGCTCCTCTCGTTCATCTCTGCCTCTTCCGTCTGCCTCCCAGCTCCTCCCTCCCTCAGCAGCCTCACCTCCCTTACTCAAGTCCTTCCATCTCCCTCCACCTATATCCCAAGCCCCACGGCCTTACTCACGCTGTCTCACTCCCTCCTTCCCCCATTTCCCCCTCTATTCTCCCTCTTCTCCCCCTTTCTTTCAATTCCTTTCCCACCCTCTCTGTCGCATCTCCCGCCCTCCTCTTTCTGCCCTGCCGCAGTCTATCAGTGGCATTTCCTTCCCATTCTATTCCTTCCCCATTATCCTTCAACTCTTCGTTCACTCACCCTCCTTCCAATAACACCAATGCCACTCTCTCCCATCTCGTTCCCCCACTCCCGATCCCGCTGGTCCGACTCCCCTACTTTCCCTCTATCACCCTTGCTCTCTCTTACTCCAGAAGCTCTCTCTTTCTCTTTCTATCCCTCTGCCATCTCTCTCCCTGCATCTATCCTTCTCAGCCTTTTCATTTCCCCAGTCCCTTACACCCCACTCTCGCTCATATATTTCCCTCTTTCTCGCTCGCGCCGCTCTCTGCCTCCCTCCCTCTGTCCCAGTCTCTCTCTCCGGTTCCCTCTATCTCCCGCTGCCTTCTCGCCACTCCTCTGTTCCCTGCTCACTCCATCATCCCTCTCTCTCTCTCTCTCTCTCTCTCTCTCTCTCTCTCTCTCTCTCTCTCTCTCTCTCTCTCTCTCTCTCTCTCTCTCTCTACACACACCCCCTCACCCTCTATATTTCTCTGTCTACTTCCTCCTAACTACGGACTCCATTCGCCCCACCTCTCGCCTCCTGCACCCACTTTCTTCCTGACGCACGACGCAGGTCTGCCGCCCTTGCCGCCGCTTTCTCTTTCACCCGTGGCGGGAGAGTGTTACCGATGGATTATTTAGGGCATTGTCTCTGGGCTGTCGGTACAGAGAGGGGCAGTGGTATTATTTGTCGGTCGACTAGGACCAGTGAGATGAGTTTGGGGACAGAGACAGTGCTGTGGGGAGCGAGGGGGAAGGAAGTGGGATAAAGGTTAACAGTGTGCGGTGCGGAGAGAGGGGGCAATAGGATTAGTTTAGAGGCTGATACCGTGCTATAGGGAAAGAAGCGGCAGTGGGATTTGGTTACTGTCTAATACAGTGCGGTGGGGTCAGGATGGCAGGTTGAACGGTCGGGGCTGATCCGACGCTTTGGAGAGAGAGGTGGCAGTGGGATAAGATTAGGGGCTGATACAGTGCTGTGGAGACAAAGGGTACAGTGTGATGAGTTCAGGGGCTAACACGGTGCTGCAGAGAAACAGGGGGCAGTAAGATTAGTTTAGGGGCTGATACAGTTCTGTGGGACTAATTTAAGGGCCACTACAGTGTTATACATAGCGGTGTAGAGCATATACAGACAAGTACAACTTCTTATCTGCCTCTCCAGCTCTTCGTCATGCTCTATGACACTGCGTTCCATTGCTGAGTTTGATGGCCATCCATTAGCATTAGTTGATACTTCACGAGACGCCGACTGTACTGAGTGTAATAGTTTCTTTTACTCAGAGCAAACATTTCTCTCAGTAGTGGTGAACGTAGAAATGTTTTCGACCCAGGACAAGGTTTGGTACACTTCACCCAAACAAGCAGAGAATGTTTCTCGTAGCGGGAGATAAGAAATCAGAGAGATGAGCTGTAATTACAACAGGTGAAGAATCAGAGTGGAGCGTCCCCTTTAATCTCAGTCTGTCTGCTCAGCCGATGGACAAGAGTCGCACTAACGCAAGATGAGGTGGAGAGTTGTGTCTATTTGAGTTTGAAACAATATCCTCTTTGCTGGAGGAATGCCACTCGCAATTTAAAACTCTTAGCCACACCACAACTTACATTCATTGCAGTTTCATAATTGATTCACTATGTTACTCACAATGTCTCAACCCGCGGTTGCACTTGGCTGACGTAATCGGATTTTAAATACATCAAAAAATGCTTGTTTTTAAATCTATTGATATCTGTCCCTGTGGAGTCAGAAAATGCTATTAAAACCCCAGGCATGTGCAGGCTTGACATTTCATTCCGGGAGATCGCCTGTGGCACACGGGGACAAATTACTGATCAGAGAAAATGCCTGCATTGTTTGATAGGTACCGGCGAGTGGACAAAATACTGAACGTGTTCATTGTCGTCATTGGAGTTCCTGGTGAGTGAGCGAAATCCTGACTATTCAATAATCTGACTATTTTTTGTGTTTAATAACAAACTGAACTAAACTCCTGTCTCTCCTCTAACTCACGGGATCTTCCATTTGAAGGATTTTTGTTTCAGCGTGGTATCAATGCTGGGGACAGACAGCTTTCCTGAAATGTGAGATTAGTAATGTTATACATTGTGGTGATGACCGTTTATGAGATAATGACTTGCCTGTTGTCAATAATTGGGCCTGATCTCCTGAACCAGAGACGACGGATCTAATGACGCGGGTTATCGAAATGAGCTGCTCTGTAGAAGTAATTCATTAATGGAGCCTCTCGGCATCTGGTTACTATGTTGTCCCGGCTTTCACTCAGAGACCCGGCGTAAACTGAGCCCTCTTTGTCCTAAAGAAAGGCCTTGGCCAGATACTTTGTATGTCTGTTCCATTTCACGCAAGCTGCTGAACCCGCCGGCATTTTCTGTGTGTTATCCAAAGTCAGAGACAGTCAGAGACTGTTTGAGAACGTACAGAGAGAGTGTTACCTATGTTTGGTGTTACATGAGCAGCTGTTCACCGCATCTTGCACTCCTGACCTCTGGCTGAAACCTGAACCTGTGTCCATTCCTGGAGAATGAGTTCAATAATGTTCAGTGTCCGTTGTCTTCTCTCTCCCTGCAGTGAATTTAGCGGCGATTGTGATCCTGTCCCGGGGAAAGAGCGGCCTCTCTACCTGCACCACTCGCTACCTGGTGGCCATGGCAGCGGGGGATCTGCTCACCGTTCTCTTAGAGGTCCTTGTGCGTCAAGTCTTATATTATTACTTTCCGTGAAATTTTCTGAAAATTACCCATGCGTGCAGGGTTATCGAAGTACTGAGGCACACAGCCACATACTGTTCTGTCTGGTTTACCGTCACCTTCACATTTGATCGGTTTGTCGCCATCTGCTGTCAGAAGCTGAAAACAAAATATTGCACCGGGAAAACTGCGGCCTTGTTTCTGACAACAACCGGCGTGCTGTCCATTCTGAGAAGCGTTCCCCGCTACTTCCTCTGGGAACCCAGACGGATAGTCAACAATGTCCCGTGGTTCTGTAAACTCAAGGCCAACACTTTCACTGACCTCGGGTGGGTAGTATACGACTGGCTCGACATAGTTTTAAATCCGTTCATCCCTTTTGTTGTGATTCTGCTGCTCAACGCTCTGACGGTCAGGCACATTGTTGTGGCCAGTCGTGTCCGTAAGGGGCTGAGGGGTCAGAGCAAGGGGGAGAACAGCAGAGACCCAGAGATGGAGAGCCGGAGGAGGTCAGTGATTTTACTCTTCACCCTCTCCGGCAGCTTCATCCTCCTGTGGATGACGTGCGTGTTGAATTTCATGTATTATGAGATCTCAGGAATAGGATTCAATTTCAATGATTCGGAATGGATCTTTCATTTCGTCGGAGCCTTGCTGAAGAATTTCAGCTGCTGCACGAACACATTTATTTACGTGGTCACTCAGTCGAAATTCAGGGAGCAGGTGATCAGCGCGGTGAAATATCCGTTCACCTCGGTGATTCAGTTCATTACTCAAGCCGCGCACTGACCGGAGTCTGGAGGCGACAGCAGTGTCTCCAGTCCGTGCTCCAGATACTCACATTCACCGCCTGATCTCCCGTGAACTATTCCGGGACGAGTGTCCCATGGACAAGCAGGTCCGGGACTTTAGGAGAAGCAGTGTTGAGGACCAGAAGAGGATGTGAGTGGGATCGAGATCCAGGGAGAGGGGTGTGTGGTTCGAAGGTTAAACGTGAGATATTGGCTCAGTAAGGTGGGGATGTATGGTAGCTAAAATGGACAAAGTGTCGAAAGGATTAACGAGGATATTGCTAGGTGTAAGGGGGCTGTGCTTTCGGGAGATTGGACGGGCTGGGCCTTTATTGCCCTACTGAAGTGACCTGCTTTGTTTCACTATGGATCTGGTGTTGGGAAAGGGGAGACAAATGACATGCATTTTCATAGTTTTGCAATCGGTACAACGTGCATTGTTCGTCTGCAGGGGCAAGGTCCGAATGTTGGGATGAGTGGACAGTTAATGTATGCTCGTAGAAAGTTTTTGAATAAAACGAGTCCGAGACGTTTTAAGTGTTTATCCAGAGCCGCTGCCCTTTGCTTCCATTACGAAGAAACGAAATGCAGTCGCTTTACGCTCTCTTCCCGTGATCAGGCCCCACCTCGGAAAGTGAAGAGAATTGGGTGACAGAGTTTGTGAATAATGTCGAACATTTCCTCTTACGAACATCTTGTGCCATTTTCAAAACTTGGCATTGCCTCAGAAATGCATCGTGACAGTGGGTCTTGTAGCGACTGAGCGACAATCATTGTTACATAACACTCATATTTGGGATCAGAGCACAGTCACTATCGAGTCTCCTGCAGACTCGAATCCTCCCGTCCCGGTAACAAAAGGCCTGAGTCCTTACCGCGCCTGTCTAGGTTAATTCCGTCCTTTCTGAGGCGGGCGACCAGAGATTCACACGGTTCTCCAGCTGTTGTCTCACCAAACCGGAAAGGGACAGAACGGAAACAGGCTTTTCAGATCACTGCGTGTCTGAACCAATCGAACTGGTAATTTCATGCCGAGCAGAACAAATCCCAACTTCTTACAAAAGGCCCACATCCCTGCATTATGCACATATTCATGTGGATTCCAATATACTCCATTGTCTCTGTCACTGCCATCGCTACCGCTATTCATTCCAGACCCCAACGACTAAGATTATGAAAAGAAAAAAATTCAAAGTATATCCCATGAAAAATTATGGCTCAGGTTTGACTTTACCGTGTTATACAGGTTGCTTATTTTCCCGCAGAAGTCTCGGGAAAAGAGACAAAATTACACTAAGTTTAAAAAAAAAACAAATAAATAGTAAATTAGGAGAGACAGAAGGGGCCATGAGAAGGCCTTGGAGGGCAGGATTCAGGAAAACCCCAAGCAATTCTATAAGTATGTGAAAAGCAAGAGGATATGTTGTGAGAGAATAGGACCTATCAAGTGTGACAGTGGGAAAGTGTGTATAGAACCGGAGGAAATGGCAGATGTACATAATGAAATCTTTACTTCAGTATTCACTATGGGAAAGAATCTTGGTGATTGTAATGGTGACTTTCAGCAGACTGAAAAGCTTCAGAATGTAGATATTAAGAAAGAGGATGTGCTGGAGCTTTTAGAAAGTATCAAGTTCGTCCTGTCGCCGGGGCTGGATGAGATGTACCCCAGGTTATTGTGGGAGCGAGGGATGAGATTGTTGAGCCCCTGGCAATGGTCATGGCATCATCAATGGGAATGGGAGAGGATCCGGAGGATTGGAGAGTTGCGGATGTTGTTCCTTTATTCTTGAAAGGGAATAGAGATAGCCCAGCAAATTGTAGATCCGCGACTCTTATCTCTGTCGTTGGTAAGTGAATGGAGAATATCCTGAGAGGCAGGATTTATGATGTATAATATGATTAGGAATCAACATGGCCTTGTCAAGGACAGGACGTGCCTTACGAGCCATTAAATTTTTTGAGGATGTGACAAAACACACTGATTTCCGTAAGGCATTTAGTAAGTTACTCCATGCAAGGCTTATTGAAAAGTAAGGAGACGTGTTATCCAATGGGACATTATTTTGTGGATCTCGAAGTGGCTTGTCCACAGAAGGCGAAAAGCGGTTCATATTTTGCATTGGTCGGTCACCAGCGGTGTGTCTCAGGTATCTGTACTGCGACCCCTATTCTTCGTGATTCTTATAATTGACCTGGATGTGGAAGTGGAGGGATGGGTTAGGAAGTTTGCTGATGGCGGAAAGGTTGGACGTGTTGTGGGTAGTGTGGAGGGCTGCCAAAGTTTGGAGAGGGACATTGATAGGATGCAAAACTGGGCTGAGAAGCGGCAGATGGAGTTCAACCCAGGTAACTGTGAAATGAATCATTTTGGAAGCTCTAATATGATGGCAGAATATAGTATTAATGGAAAGACTATTGGCAATGTGCAGGATCAGGGGGATATTCGGTTCCGCGTCAATAGGACGCTCAAAACAGTTTCCAGGTTGATGCTGTTGTTAAGAAGGCGTCCGGAGTATTGTACATCATCAATCGTGGAATTCAATTTCGGAGCCGAGAGGTAATGATGTAGCTATGTAGGACCTTGGTTAAACCCCACTTGGAGCACTGTGCTCATTTCTGGTCGCCTCACTACAGGAAGGATGTGGAAGCCATACATTTCACAAGTATGCAGAGGAGATTCACAAGTTTGTTGCCTGGAATGTGGAGAATGCCTTATTAGAATAAGTTGAGTGAACTCGGCCTTTTCTAATTAGAGCGACGGAGGATGAGAGGTGAACTGATGGAGGTGTATAAGATGATGAGAGGCATTGATCGTGTGGAAATTCAGATGCTTTCTCCCAGGTCATATGACACGTTCTGCAAAACGTCGCGGCTTCTTTTCCAAACTACGCCATTAAAAATGTTTGTAACCTTCTTCACAGTTTTCCTCGCACCCTGATGTCCACTCAAGGGCACACTATGGGCTAATGTTTAAATCTCATTTCGATAAACTTTAGGCACAACTACCAGGTGAAAAACCTATTCATTACTTGCAGGAAATGTAGGCGATTTCCATTTCCTCAATAAAATTATTGCATAGAAATAATATCCTTCTGGCAAATTATGAACCTCACTATCCGGAAGAGCTTGTTCCTTTAATTTGATAATCTCAGCGTCTCCACTCTGCTCTGCTGTCATCACCTTCAGAGAGAGAGAAAAACCTTCACGGTCATACTTACTCCTGGAATCTTATTCAAACATTGAAGGTAAGAAAGTTTCTGACACATCCGCAAGATTCGAATCCCGGATTGAATAGTCATGGGTAACAACCTCATTCTGCACATCAAGCTTTTTAGCCACAGCTCGAGTTACACCACAGGGGGAATCTGTGTTAGAATGCATCCGTGGCTCCTCCGACTTTATTGTCAAATGCACTTCAGGAAAAACTTGTCCATCTGCCAAGTCATTCCCTAATAGTGAAGAAACATCGTTCACGGGTAAGCTAGGTTGTAGCACTACTTTAACAAGTCCTATGAAAAACCCTGACCTTAAATTAACTCCATGCAAATGTGCAGGCATAAGGGCACTCACGACACCTCGTATATAGTTAAGCTCACCAGCGTCAGACTTGTCATTAATCGTTAACACACTGGGTAACTTCAGTTTGAGAAGCTCCAGTATCACTGAGGATTTCTACTGAGACCGGAGTAGATCCGTCTTCAAGGATACAAATCCTTCAGTTCTAAAATGATCATATCCATTTTTAACTTGGTCAGACTCTGGCAACGCTTCATTTGTATTTATCGTACCCTCTGGATTTACAGGTGTTTCAGTATGTTCCACACAAGCATCTGGGACTGTTTCCTTCCCCTTTGTGGATTTTATATTTTATATTATTTAGTTGTATCTATATATATATATATATATATATATATATATATATATATATATATATATATATATACATAGAGGAGGAATACACAGGAAAATCTTTTCTGTGCAATGGATTTGTACACTGACTTTTATGAATACTGCAATGGGCGCCCTCAACTCACATGTAGGAGGGTTTCTCCCCTACAGCTAGCCATTTCCTCTTGCTCAGCGGAGGTCATCTACCAGAGACCTCAGCCTTGGAATCACACGTTCGTTGCCATTTTTGCTATTCTTTGCGTTTTCTGGTTCTTATTTGTTCAGGGAGTAGGTCGGTTAAATTTTATTCTGCTAGTTTCAATGATACATTGACAGATAGCTCAGGACATGGTAAAATTAATTTCTTTTAATGTCAATGGGCTATTAAATCCAATCAAACTTAATAGACTTTTATCCAAAATGGCAAAAAAGAACAAGCCCTTGCAGTATATTAGAAGGAAACCCAATTAAGTGATAATGAGCATTAAAAAAAAACAAAAGAGAATGGGCTTCAGTAATTTGTTTTTCTCCTCTTTTAAATCAGGACATAGGAGAGGAGTTGCTATTCTTATCTCAATTAAGCTAAATTGTGAAAAAGTATTTGAAATGGGGGATAAAACGGACAGATATATTCTGGTAAGGGGGATTATGGACTGAAATTCAGTTACTCTATTGACATATACGCACCTCCGGGAAGAGATATCGGTTTCTTTCAGAAAATTACTAATATAGTGGTAACGGAAACAAAAGGTCTCCTGATATGTGGGGGAGACTTAAATCTAGAATTACAACAAAACTTAGAATCTTCCAATAGAAAACCTATAAAACAAAATCTTTACCTAAGAAAGTTAATACACTTTTTGAGGATGTTTGTTTAATTGATATATGGAGAGACCTTTTCTCCCGACGGAAGGGATTACGCACATTATTCGGCTCCCATTTTGTGTATAGAAGAATAGACTATTTGATAGCATTTGGAAAAGACAAAGACAAGATGAACACCTGAGGAATTGGAATAATAGATATAAGTAACCATGTGCCTATGTATGTATCTGCTGATTGTGACCTAAACCAAAGAATACTATTTGGAAACTAAATTCAAGTCTACTCAATGATCCGTCCTTTAAGTAACAAATTAAAAAAAAAAATTGGTCTGTATTTAGAATTTAATGATAATGGAGAAGTTTCACCTCCCATTTTATGGGATATTCTGAAGGCTGTCTTAAGAGGGAAAATTGTAAAGATATCTTTGTATAAGAAAAATTAAGGAATAAAACATTAGAGTAATTACAAAATAGGCTGAAAGAACTAGAGAAAATACAAATTGAATTTGGCACAGGGTACATTAGGAGAAATTAAAAAAAATTAGGATTGCAATTCATAGTTCGGCTACGCAAGAAATCAGGAAAAATGTTTCTGAAACAGAGACTTTATGCAATTAGATCAAAAGCTATGAAAATACTGGCGTGTAAACTGAAAAAAAAGATAGCAGAAAATACAATTCATAGAATTAGGGACCCAAGGATGAAAATGATAAAAAAGTAAGCTAAGTGAAATTCAAGGAGCTTTTAAAGCGTTTTTCAAAGCTCCATATTCCAAAGTTCCAGGGAGAAGCATAACCCAAAATGACATCTTCTTGAACTATCTAGAGTTACCGACTTTAAGCGAAGAACAAAATAGAACGATGACTGCTGACACAACTGAAGTTGAATTATAAGGTGCAATTAATAGGCTGAAATTAAGCAAGTCAGCAGGATCAGATGGGGAAACGGCAAGGTGGTACACAAAATTTGAAAATGAGTTAATTCCTGTTTCACTCTCCACACTGAACTTGGCTCTAAAAAAGCACAAATGCCACACAGTTGGAAAGAAGCGATAATCTCAGCTATACCGAAAGGGGGCAAGGATAAAATTGAATGCAGGTCATTTAGAGCAATATCCGTTCTTAACGTAGATTATAGATTATTTACCTCCATCATGGCCAAACGATTGGATGAGTTTCTACTTATACTGTTACGTAACACTCAGACAGGTTTTACATGACAACGCCAGACACAAGACAATATACGACAGACACTTCACATTATGGATTTTATACAAAAAATAAAATCGAAGCAATAGTTATAAGCGTGGACGCTGAAAATGCATTGAATCGGTTAATTGGAATTTTCTTTACAGAGTTTTAGAGAGATTTGGTTTCCAGGACACAATTATTAAAACTATACAGTCACTATATCAGAATCCTGCTGTTAGGATTAAAATCATTGGATATTTATCAAATAGTCTTAACCGAGAAACGCGCACAAGACAGGGTTGTGCATGGTCTACGCTACTCTTCGAGTTATATCTTAAACCATTAGCTCAATACATCAGACAAAATGAAGATATCAGGGGAATTACTATTAAAGGGACAGAACATAAATTGGCTTGTTATGCGGATTACATTTTGATCTATCTCAGGCAACCAACATACTCTTTACCAAAATTGATGCAATCCTTTGAACAATATGGTCAATTATAAGGATACAAGATCAACACAGATAAAACCCAATTACTTTCATATTACTATAGCCTACCAAGAGAAATTGAAAGTCGGTACCCCTGGGCATGGCACACATAGTCTTTCAAATATTTGGGCATTATGCCCAAATATCTGGCAAAATTATCAGAATGTAATTATGGCCTTTATAAAAAAAATAAGGAAAATGTGCCAAGATGGAACCTGATTCCTTTTTTTTCAGTCTCAGCTCAAGGAATTATTCTATTACAATAAATATACTGCCCAGACTGTTATATCTCTTTCAGACCCTATCCATACAGATCAATCAAATCAATTACATGAATGGAACAAGATGCTATCAAGGTATATTTGGCAGGGTAAAATGCCTAGAGTTCGTGTCAAAACTTTGCAATTATTAAAGGCAAAGGGGGATGGGGCCTACCTTCTCTTAGAGATTATTTGCAGCACAATTGAGAGCTGTTGTATGATGGTGCAACCCATCAAATGACGCGCAATGGAAAAACATTGAGGATCGGGTACTTCCCATACCCATGCAAGCAATTTTGGCTGATAACGAACTGCAAAGGTACATAAATACTACTGACAACACAGGTGTGAAATTGACTCTTAAAATATGGAAGACTACTATAAAAGATATAACCTAGAGGGAGATATTGCAATTCCTGGATGGTGTGCATATGACTCGGATTTTACACCAAATAAATTGGATGCTAGATTTAAGGACTGGACAGCTAAAGGAATAAAAGTTATTTGCAACATAAGGAAATAAGGAACACTGTTCAGGTTTGAAATGCTTAAAGAGAAACACTTATTACGAAAACAAGATTTTTATCGGTATTTACAGTTGCGACAGTATGTTAAAAAAGACGCTTAAAAATATACCTAAGGCAGGGACATGCTTGATTGAGCTATTTAGAAAAGCATATAATTCAGATAATTGTAGTAAAATCATTTCAAGCATGAATAAAGGTTGTCAAATCTTAAAACACATTCGACTTCATACATTAAAACAGAATTGGAGAAGGATGAAGGGATAATTATAACACAGGAAGAATGTACAACAGTATGAAAGTATCAGTGGAAGTGTACCAGTTCTCAGAAATGGAGGGAGTTTGGATGGAAAATGCTGATAAGGTATTCTATTACTCCATCTCAGAAATCCCATTATGATAGTAACCTCCCTGTTTTCTGGAAACATTGAGGAAATCAAAATGCAAATCATTACCATATTTTTTGGGACTGGCCTGTTATCAAAAATTATTGGAGGGGGGATACACAATGCCCTACAAGACATCTTTAAATGTGGAATACCCTTAAAGAGTAAGACCATATATTTTGGATATATACCTCAAGAAAGGTTGAAAAGAGATAAATATTTAATGAATGTACTGTTGATGGCTGGGAAATAGACTCTTTCTAGGAAATGGTTATCACCCGGAGAGCCCAACTTTAAATATATGGATGGAAATTACAATGGACATTTGCAAAATGGAAAACATAACAGCTTCTGTTCGTCATAATCTGGAACAATTTGATTCATACTGGGAAAATGGTTTAACGACATAACACCTCATTAGCCTGATTTTATTCTCACAAACCGATGAATATGTTGTAAAACAAAAGATCACTCCCTACTTGTACATAGTTCTTCCTTTTCTTTTTTTTTCTGTCTACTCTTTTCTATAAGTGTATACCGCAGATAAATACTTTGTGGAGATTTGTGATATGTATGATTATTTGATATATATGTATAATGTTTGAAATACATCCTAAGGAAATGATTGTTTGCTGATCAATTTGAATTGAAAAAATTACAAAAAAGAAGGCCAAAAGAGAAATAACACTGCCTACATCTGTTTTTCCAGAAGACAACTCCAAAAATGCATGTTAAAGTAAAGACCACCTGATATCCAAAAAATATCCTGTAACAATCTTCAGAAAGTGATTTCTGAAAAGGGGAAGTAAATGTCAGTGTATATTATAAATCGGAAAAACAATCATAAGTAAATGAAAAAGTAACATTTCCAAAAACAAAAAGGTATGATGGGAAGAAGAATGCAAAAGGAGAAAAATTTGCAGAATAAAAGAACAAGAGGGAATATGTGATAAGATCAACAAACCGCCATCTTAATTATACAGAACAAAAAGAGAAACAAGATATTCTTCCCGAAAAAAAATATGTCAATCGTTAAGAAAAATGTCAAAAATCAAATAATTTAAAGAAGGTTTTGCAAAATTAAAAGCAGGGAGAAAAAAGACGAGCACTTCAAGTAAAAAAGATTATAGTTGAAGTATAAAGCGTCACTACAGTAGTCACCGAAAACAAAAACCTTAAACTTGTAAAGATCAAAGTTCATAGGAAAATTGTAGGCTTCAAAAAACAGGCGCATAAGCACATAGTCAGGACTACAAAATCGTAGATGAAATAAAAATGAGTATCCGAAGCAGGTGGATAGTATTCATCCAAAAAACTTCGAGCGGCGTTTGTGGACAGGAAAATATGGGTCTTACCTTCGGAAGTAGTAATTCTGAGGGGCGCAGGATGAAGTGACTCTGGTTTGAGACCCGTTTCGTAACTTTCCGACATCAAAGATTTAAAAGTCTATCGTGCCTTCATCACTTCTGGGCTTTAATCCTCCAGGAGACGGAATTGATCATTTTGAAATTTCATCCACCTTGCAGACGATCGATGTGGATAAGATGTTCTTTAACATGTACATAATGGAAGCGGACAATTTCTGATTTCGGTCTAACCCCAGGGCTCGGAGAAAAGAGCGACGAGCGCGTAGAAGTAACGGGGGTTCTTTTGGAAATTCAGAGGTAAACGCATCCTTTAAAAGTTGAGAAAAAAAATTAAAGGGACCCCTTTCTTTGATATCTTCGGGGAGACCGATTTTAGGTAGATTCTGTCTTCTGGATCGGTTTTCGAGATCGATGATCTTGGATTTACAACTCTCCAACTGTTTAACTGTCGAAGGCAGAGTTTGTTCCAAACGATCAATTTTCTAATCTTTCCTCTAAGCGTCGTCCTGTAGTTCTGTAACTTTGGATTGTTGTTTAACTTCGTCATCGAGCGCAGCCAAAGAGTCCTGAAGTACCTTCAAATCTTCTTTCATATTTTGGCGTAGATCAGTAGATTGTGCCTTCAAAATCTCCAAAATTGTCTCGTTAGTTAATTCAAGTTGGTAGGTTCACCTCTTTTCTTCTTTCCGTTCCCGTCGGAATATTTCCCGTTTTAATCTGTCCCTTTAGCTCTTGTGGTCATCATACTCATTTCCTTGCTCGTTTCTTCAAAAATTCACGATCAAAGCTCAAGAGAGAGCTGAAAAATTAAAGACTTCTAGTGTAGATAAAAATAGGTTAAATAAGGGTGATCCTGGTTTAAAAAAATAACGGTAATGGAGAGAAGCCGGATCCGATCTCACTTCATGAGCTCCTAGTGGAGAATCGGATTTTGTTAACATTATGAAGGAGCAGATTAATTTCTTCAACTAATTTTACAGAAGAAATTTTCAACGGGACACTTTGGGACACTTTCAAGGCAAATATCCGTGGTCAGGTTATTTCCTATTCTGCTGGTATGAGGAAACTTATTAAGAATGAAACATTATCATTGGCTGATAAGTTCTAAAGTTGTTAGGTTGCGTTCAAGAAAACAATGAAATAGCGCGCTGCTGTCTGATAGCGTTTTCAGAAGTCTCCGTTTACCCCCGTCCACACTGATCTGCCTGAGCAGCGTTTTCAAAAATATCCACCTTGGAAAACGTTTTTGAAAAGCTCCGGTTTCAGAAGACGAAGACGCCGTTTGAGTGTGGAAAGAGGGTAAAAACGAAGAGAAAAGTCTTCGGTTACGGATTTGCCCGGCCTAGTGTGGATGTAGCCTTAGTTTAACATTGGAGTTCCCAGACCAACGATATCATCTGCAGACTTTCTCCCGACGACCGCTGAACGACCGACTCCTACCAGGCGAATCAGTGGCTTTGAGACCCAGTCCTCGCATTTACACAACGAGACTAATATATATGTGTATATTCTAGACCCACTATGATTGAGTCCAACTTGAAATTTCATAGGGAGATAGTAATGTCTGACGTAGCAATACTTCAGTGGAGTAAGGGAAATTACAGTGGTAAGAGAGAGAAGTTGGCCAAAGGAAATTGGAAGGAGCTTCTGGCAGGGATGTCAGCAGAGCAGCAATGGCTTGCAGAGAGCGAGAGAGACTGGGGAGAGGGGGTGATTCGTCAGTGACACGAGAGGGTGAGAAACTGGGGCTATGGAGAAAATAACGGAGAGAATCGGAAGGGAAAAGGAATCTGCGGTGAGAGAGAGACAAACGCAGACATGGTGGGGATAGGGGAAAGACTGGCAGAACAGACAAGGTTGACAGGAAGACTTTGGAAAGAGTAAGACGAAGGGAGCGAAGATACCAGTGGGAAAGAAGACAGGGAGAGAGAGAGCCAAAGGCAGAAACACAGCGACAGAAAGTCGGACAGAAGAGAGAGACAGGGGGAGAATAAGTCACGGAGGAAGACTGTGGGGGAGACGGAGTGTTCAGGGACAGAATGCCTGGGAGCAGCGAGAGAGAAAGTCTGGAGAGCGGAAGAGACTGAGGACGGAGAACCCATGCAAGAGACTGACTGGGTGACTGAAGTGCTGAAGAGAGTGAGAGAGTGAGACCGGGGCGGGATCTGGCGACGAGAGAGAGAGAGAGAGAGAGAGAGAGAGAGAGAGAGAGAGAGAGAGAGAGAGAGAGAGAGAGAGAGAGAGAGAGAGAGAGAGAGAGAGAGATGAGAGAGAGAGAGAGAGAGAGAGAGAGAGAGAGAGAGAGAGAATGAGTGAGTGATAGGGAGAGTCACGGAGGGAGATAGGTTATCTCAGGTTTGGAAAGAGACGCAAATGAGCGACTGTCAGGTGAGAGAGACGATGAGAAAGCTTGCTGGAAGCGAGACGAGAGATTAGATGTTACGTAGAGCCGGTAAAGCAAGAGACTGGGGGAGCGATATAGAGAGATAGAGAGACTGGGAGTCATATTGATGCCCCTCTCCACCCCATCTCGCCATCTCGTTGTCTAACCTGTCTTCACGACGACCCTCTTCTGCATGAAGCCCTCTCTTCGCTCCTCCGACCTGACCCTTACTATCTTTGCGACCCTCCACTGAAAACGACTTCCCTGCCCTCTTTGGCGACCCTTGTCATTCCCGATCGGGACCGTGCCTGCCTGCTGGCGAGAGGTGCAGTGCGCCGGGGGGGGGGGGGGGAGGACGCGGACAGGATACAACCAGCCCTCTTTCCAGTATGCAGGCGGATTTAGAGTCGCAACCGGAGCTCAGTGCAGACTAAAGCCGGGCCGGACTGGAAGAGGGTAGTGAGAATCTGGACCGTGTAGCCGTCGACTGTAATTTGAAGTACCCTTGTTCCCCCTTCACTCACCAGGTCCCTTCTACTTCCTATTCAATACAGTGATTCGCCGGTGCGTATCCTCATCCGGACACAAGACACCCCCAACCTCCTGCCTCTGTCCCAGGCGGTAAGGGTGCAGAAGGCGCGAGTGCATGCCGAGTGTGTGTACCGAGGGTCTCACTTGTGAGGCGTTTCGGGTCGCTGGGTCCTGAGGCCGAAGAGGCTGTGGGAAGGTGAGGGGAGTTTGTGGGATTTACCTCACCTCCGTGATCCATGGGGGAGAGATGGCCCAGTAGGTGGGTGATCAGAGGTCCAGGCTCTCGTGTGTTTGGAGGTGCCCCTGGGCTCCGGGATTCCAAAGCCTGGAGGTTAAAGGAAGGCTGGAGTGAAAGCATGGGAATGCGGGGCTGGACCGTTAGGGGGAGCTACTATTTGGAGGGATGGGGCGGGGGAGCTCGATTTGTCATTGTAACTATTTATGGAACAACACGAACGTGACACTTGTGAAAAATACAGTAAAATTTGTATTTTAGTGTGCTTCACTCTGTACTGGCAACCACCTTTCCTGAACGGGGACACACACTAATCACAGAGGCCTGTGTCAGTAAAAAATAATGCCACCATCTCGCTATCTCCCCAGGCTTGTGTCACCCCAAAGAAACCCCACTGCCCCGTTAAGTCCCAGCATATTCCCCATAGCCCTTTGTCAGTCCTGAAACTAATCCCCCTACCCCACTCTCTCTCTCCACACCATCGTATCAGTTCCCAAAAGAATCCCATTACCGCGATCTCTCCCCACGAACCTGCGTCAGTCGTCGAACTAACCACACTGTCCTGCTAATAGTGGAGGATTACTAATTCTTGGGGATACGAATGACAATAAACTGGACTAGTGAAAGAACATTGAGGCTGTCGAAAAGAAAGGGCAGAGCCGTCTCTATTTCCTGAGGCTACTGAGGTCCTTTAACATCTGCCGGACGATGCTGAGGATGATAAGGATGGCCCTCAGCTGACTCGAGCAAGTAATAGTTTAGGATAGTTCTAAACGGGCTGCTGTACAAAAACAGGAGGAGGATGTAAAAAAGTGGATGTACAGGAACTTTTGAAAAACATTCGGATAGATAAGTCCTCGTGTTTTTGCGAGAATCCACAGGTTACTGTGGGAAGCGGAGGAAGAGATTTCTGCACACATGGCGATTAACTTTGCGTTATCCCTGCGGCACTTGTAGGGTAGGGGACCTGCTTCAGTGACGGGCAAATTTTTGAGAAGTTTCTTAGAAACCGAATTTGCAAGGTTTGGGAGAACTTGATTTCGGAGAATCAGAATGGCTTTGGGAGAGGCAGGTCATAGCTCACTACCAGGTTCAATTCGGTGAGGATGTGACAAAACACATCGGTAAAGGTAGAAAAGTTTATCAGGTATAAATAGATTTTAATAAGGCATTTGATACGGTTAACCGTGGTAGGACCGTTCATAACGTCAGAAGGTTTGGTATCCAGAGAGGGTTGGCTGGTGGATTCAGGACTGACGCCCACAGAAGGGAGACTAGTTGTGGATGGAGCCTTTTCCCCGTGGATGTCGGTGACCAGTGGAGTCCTGAACTGGTCAGTTTGAGACCCCCGGCTATTGGGTTTTTATGAATGATTTCGATGTGGAGATGGAAGGGTCGGTTATTGTATTTGCAGTGATGTGGAGTTTGTTGCAATTATGGACAGTATAGAAGGTAGTCACAGATTACAACAGGACAGTGACAGGACGCAGATCAGCGCTGCGAAGTTACAGATGGAGTTCAACCCGGAAAGGTACTTGGGAGAATGGATTTGAAGGCAGAGGGATTATTTGCTCGAGTCAACCGAGGGCCGCACATTAGCTCCACAATGGAAACATAGTGGTGAGACTTTCTCCAATAAGCCCAGGGCCGCTCCTCGGTACGAGAACCACAATCGGCACGGAGCGGTGCACTGCAGGAGCAGAAGGAAGTGTGATTGACAGGTGAGCTTGACCACATCCGCTGTTCTGCACAGAATCATAGTGACGATTGTCTTATGAAAACAGTTGATGTCGGCCTTTTCTCCTTGGAGCGACGGAGGATAAGAGGTGACCTGATGGAGGTGTACAGGGCGATGAGAGGCATTGATCATGTGGATAGTCAGAGGCTTTTTCCCGGGGCTGAAATGGCTGCCACAGGAGGACACAGGATTAGGGTGCTGGAGAGTATGTACAGATGAGATGTCAGGGGTAAGTTTTCTACGCAGGGAGTGCTGAGTGCGTGGAATAGGCTGCTAACAACGATGGTGGAGGCGGACACGATAGGGTCTTTTGAGAGACTTTTGGATAGGTACATGGGCTATGGGTAACGCTAGTAATTTCTGAGGTAGGTACATTTTCGGCACAACTTTGTGGTCCGAAGAGCCTATGTTGTGCTGTACGTTTTCAATGTTTCTATGTTTGTATGAAAGACAATATACCCGAAAGCAAATCAGGAGAGAGACAGACAACTTCGTGGCAAATAATAGAACAGCCTGAAGCTCTGCGGAATGTTCACAGAATTTACTTTTTACTTTTGTTCAAACAGAATGGATGACGAAATATTGGTAGAGTTGTGGCTGGTTTGAGAATATCGTTAAAATTAAACAGACTTTATCGCAGGTTCACGGGTATGAGGTGATCAAGTCCTTCACTGGCAGAGGTCTGGTTCCTTCCAAAAGGCCCATGTGTGCGCTGGAAAACATTGTTCTTCAACCTACCCACAGTCATCGCTAATTTCCCAGGACACGCTCCCTTTTTGATCACACGTCTCTGGAATATCGCTGTGGATCTTTTCCAGTGTTTGATGGAATGTACGTACAGTGTTATTGTAATACTTGTCAGCTGACATTGTCAATTCCATCACTCACACCGCCCGGAATGACTGAAACAAACGAAAGAAAAGAATGAACGAATGTTCCCCTTTAATAAAGAAGTGTTCTCCATTTCACCCGCCAGAACAAACTCCTTCCCTCAATTTCAGAAGCGAATGTGCTCGGTCAAATGTTACAAAATAAATCGACTTCAATATGAATGTCTGTTTTAAAGCACAAATTATATAATTTGCTGAAGCCAGGTAGCATGGAAAATAACATGGAAAATTTACATCATATTTTGTTTTAAAGTAAATAGATTACAATATCCCTTGAGGAGACAAATTCATGATACGGGGGCAGAGTGAGTAAAAATAGTTTAACGTAAGTGTTTGTGCATTTGGTTGTGACTAATGTCCCTGACAAGATAACCACGCTAATTGCCTCCGTTGAATTGCTCTCACCTCAATAAAAGTCTGCTAAACCGATCACCAGTCCATCTGAGCAGCTGAATCGTTCCGTACAACTGAACGCTGCTTCTGACAGAATATGGGATATTCGGCGATTTACTACATCGCGGCCATTTTCTATCCCACAGTTGTAGCGGTTGGTGTCCCCGGTAAGATGCCGGAGCTGGTCACTTTATGTATGGTGGCGTGGTTACTCTGCTGCGGTATCCGCACTGTAACTAAGCACAGATGCTACTGTCGGCTGAAGCGTGTTTCCGGAATAGAGGATTCGGACATCTGGTTGTTTTATTTCCATTTTCGATACTAGGATCACAGTGTTTCATCTTTTGACAATTACTTTCCTGCCGATATTGTAACTGTTTCAAAATTTCACCTCGCTAGGCTTTCTGAAGTTGCGCTGGTCTCTGCTTTTCTATGTCCGAATTAGCGATGACTGTGGGTAGTTTGAAGAACAATGTTTTCCAGCGCACACATGGGCCTTTTGGAAGGAACCTGACCTCTGCCAGTGAAGGACTTGATCACCTCATACCCGTGAACCTGCGATAAAGTCTGTTTAATTTTAACGATATTCTCAAACCAGCCACAACTCTACCAATAATCAGTGCAGAACCTTCGACCTTTTAACAACGTGGCAGCTTATTTAAATGACGGTTCCGTCTATTTTCGACACGTAGGTCTGTTCTTCTGTAAGTTAGTAAATGAGAACTCGTGCTTTATATCTCCTTCATGGCACTTTGACACCGCTACAAATAATCCCCTCAGCTATTTCACCTCTAATAATGGAAATGGTGTTGTTTACAGGAGCGATCGACTGCTCACCGGTAGGTGAGACGTGGAACTGCGGACGCTTCGCTCTAAACTGTGGGAAGGTCGCCAATCCACTGACACTCACATCCGTCATTATCCTCCAGCCGGAGTGCAGCGACCGAGACCGCACACACTGGATTCCCGCTTTTCACTTCCAAACAGACCATACCCTGCATAGCATCGGTAGAATGGGGACATTCAGGGAGCTGACCGTATTTCTACTTTTTTTTTTTCAAATTTCTTGCAGTTAACTTAACGGCGATTGTGATCCTATCTCGGGGAAAATGCGGACTCTCCAGATGCATCACCCGTTACCTGGTTGGAATGGCAACAGCGGATCTGATGGTGGTTATCGTTGTTGCTTTAGTGGAACAGACCAACAATATCTACATTTATTCCAGATCCCTGCTCATCACTCCTGTATGCGCTCTGACACTTGTATTTCGGATCATAACGACGGACTGTTCTGTTTGGTTCACGGTCAATTTTACCTTCGATCGCTTCATCGCAATATGTTGCCGAAAGCTGCGGGAGCGATACTGCACCGAGAGAACAGCAACGGTGGCTATCGTGACCGTGGTTATAGTGAGCTGCGGGAGAGCTGCACCGAGTTACTTTGCTATTGAACCTTACGTCATCATTGACAACATGCCATGGCGGTGCATCGGCTCATATGAATACGTTACTTCTCCTGTGTGGAGAGGATACGCATTACTGTACAGCATTTTAACACCATTGCTACCAATCGGCTTAATCCTGGTGTTTAACGGGTTAACCGTAAGACATATCGTTGTGGCAAATAGAGTCCGCAGAAAGCTTCTGCACGGCTCCGACATTCAGAAAGATGCCGAGGTGGAAAAACGCAGAAAATCGATGATTTTGTTGTTTTCCATATCAGCTAATTTCATATTATTTTGGATGCCCTATGTAGCCCATACCCTGAAATGGCAAAAGCAAAACTATTTTTACCAGGACAGATATTTGAGTTCGCCCGTATACAACCTACAGCAATTTGGGTTCATGTTGCAAATTCTCAGCATGTGCACCAATACTTGTATCTATACACTGACACAGAGGAAATTCAGAGAAGAGCTGAGGAATGGAATGAAGTATGTGTTTACATTAAATGGCCATCTGTGTAGATAAAGCCCGCGTCCAATGGCAATTCGGCAGGGTTTTCAAATAAAGCCGTTTTACAATGAACAGGTTTGGCAAATATGTCCTTAATTCAAACAATCATATGCCTGGTCACCCGTAAATTGCTGAATTGGCGGAAGATTGCTGACTTCATACAGTTCAGGTAGGTTGCAATACAAACGCTCAAAGCTGCTGGCGTGATTGTTACACTGGTTTAATTATGTTCCAAACTATCACAGACACTTGACTGTCACAAGGGCAAGGATGGATTGAGGGCTTTCCGGGTTTCAGATGTTTAAAAATGGACGGGGTGGGTTAACAGAGTGTAAAGGGGTGCGATGGGAAACCGGGGATAGTATCGCAGATGCAGAAAGTATGGACCACGTGGAACGTTTACCAATTAATAGATAGTGCGACCAACACATAAACATGAAGCTGATCACCCCGTTTGGAGTATTCTAGAGAGCCGCCCAAAAGATCAACCAAATAAGTGCTCTGGGAACGGTGAAGAACCGATTCGAAGCCGATATTTGACATCGGCCATGTTATTGGCACGGTTTACAGAAACTTCCAGAATATTCTCTGGCACTTGCCCAGAGTAAAAGGTCTAGGCATGGCATAATTTTTTGGTTGCGTCCAATAAGTATTCATGTCACTATATGAATACAGGCAGACTAGCGAACATTCCATACTGGATCTACTATTAGAAAAGGAAACGTATCAGGTGACAGATCTCTCGGTGGGTCAGCATTTCAGAGCAATAGGACAGATCTGCCCTCTAGATACCTTGCACATGGATAGGACCATGGAGCATGGAATGTGTTTAATTGGAAGTCTGTGGTGTATGGTGCTACCTGTCAGGAACTTGGGGACGAAGATTATTAGATGATGCACTCAGGGAAATGTGCAACAGATATGCGGAGATTGCTTACCGAGCACTGACATGGGGTTCAGTAAGGGCTTGTCTCATTGTCGCAGGACAAGGGTGATAGCATAAAGTAAGCCTGGGTGACAATAACTTTGGAACAACTCGTCAAGCGGAAGAAAGAAGGGTACTTATGGAACAAGGAGAAAGCGTAAGGTGAGATTGTGGAAGGTCAGAATGCAGACAGGAGATAATTTAATAAAAAGTTAAAAGTTAGAAGTTAGTAGGGGACTTGAGAAGTCTTTGGCGAGTTGCATTGTGAGGAACAGGAGGAGCCTGGAGAGAGTGTGGGCTGATCAGAGGTAAAAGAGGAAATCTTGTGCCTTGAGGCGGTGAAGCTCCTCACTGAATACATTGATCAGTGTGAACATAGGGTATCACGGCAGATATGGTCGAACATGCCGACGCCAAGAAAGAGGATGTGCTGGAAACTTGTAAAAGATTATGACAGTTGATTCCCTGGTGCCGGAAGGGATATAGTCCAGATGATTTAGGAAGGGAAGCAAAGACATTGCTGAGCTTCTGGACAGGATATCTGTGCCTTCCCTGCCCACGAAAGGAGAACTAGATGATTAGAGATTGGCAAATGTTATTCATTTGTTGAAGCCAGATAACAGGGGTACTCATTAGAGGTATCGTCCAGCGAGTCTTTCATCAGTAGTGGGTAAACAATTGAAGAGGATAATTGAAGAGGGAATTTATGAGTATTTGGAGAAACGTAGTCTGGATACAGAGAGTCAACATGGCTCTTGGAGAGGTATGTTGTCCTAAATGAGCCAGATTGAATTATTTGTAAAAGTGAAAATCTGAAAAATCTGAACAGTCGATGTAGGTGTATTAATTCCGAGAGTCGGGGGCATGGGATCCAGGTAATCCTGACAGCGTTGATTTATAATTGGCTTCCTTACAGAAGGCAGATGATGTAGTAGCCAGAATGAATACTGGCTGGAAGACAGCGGGCAGCAGCGTCCCGCTTGGAGTGTGGAAATTTTGGGACATATTACAACTTTTGGACTCTGTTGTTGCAGTGTTCCGAAAAATAGAGCTGAGTGAAATAATCGCTTTAATCTCACCATAGAACAGCAGCAGGATAATTCATGGAATTAGGGCTGACGATGGAAGCAAATCGCTAAGCTATTGACTGCACTGCCACGTTATCTAAGCTGACCTGTCAATTACATATTACAGTGCTTATCCTACAATGACCTCCGAATATTTTTTTTCCAATGGAGACCTACATCTTAAAACCAGCATTTAAAGGTGTTTAGAGCAGCTTCTGGTGCTCATTAAAATAACCGGCCTTCCAGAATGACAATTCAAGTACGGACCAATTTATCCCAATACCTCTGAAATATGGTTTCATCGTATCGGGTGTAAATACGCTCAAACCTCGATCCATTTAACGTTGAATCCATATGGCTGGTGTGAAATCCGTGTCTCCCTCTGAACTTAATAAAAAATGAAATATACAAAACGACACACACGAAAACACAGCAAGCAAAGCTGTCACCCGGTCTCACACTTGTCTTCCTTCAACACCAACGCAGGCAATTGCAGAATACAGAACAAACAACTTCCAAACCAAAAGGCCACAGCGCGTATTAAAACAGAAACGGCTTAGGAGAGTGAGATGTGGGAAGCAGAGGCTCACATACACCAGCACTTCATAGAATTTCGGAAAGATATGCAGCCTCCGAATTTCGCATCAGTTCCTGGAAATCACTTCCCGCAAGGTGACACCATTTATTGTCAGGTGTATAGAGAAAAAGAAGATTAATTCAATCATCCCCCCCAACACAAACAAAAGAAACACACAATTCACATAAAGCCATTCATGGCCGCAATCTTTCTCTTCCTCTTTCAAATTAACACTTATGTCCAAATCTCGTACTATATTTCAAAACTGCAATGCATTCGTATTTTCAAAAAATCGCAGAAAATGGCATACTCTTATTTGTTTAATGGTTAACAATCATCTGTAATTGGAATCATATAACACTTTTTAAACCCTTTCGACTCCAGGACAAAGTAACGCAGAAGGTAGCATATCGTCCACGAGATACTATTCAACACAATAAAAACATGACGACCCCACAACTCCAAGCCTCCAATGACTTCAAGGATTTCTGACCTCCAATTTCTGACCAAGGATAGGATTCGGATTAAGTGACCCTTTGTATTATAATATTGGGGTTAATGATCCTCATTACAACCGCTGAAGGAAATGATTCGTTCAGTGTACTGGGACCACTGTCACACCTACCTACAACCTGGAACTACTGTCTTTACTGCCTTACGTGCAATGCCATACTCCCTTCATCATCTCACATCTGCGATTCCTTCTTCTCATGCTGTAACCATCCATGATCTCAATCTCCGTTCTTCACTGTGTGCAAGGACAGAGGGATCGAACAGTATCAACGAATTTTTAGATTGGTCGGTCCTGCGAGACGCTGAAGTTCTAGCCCAGATATACAGTCAGTCAGCAAGAGGGATCCACTGCACAGAAACAGGGTCTTCAATCCATCCAGTCAGTGAGGTATTATTTACACTGCCTACTGCCTTCGACCTCACCCGGACCGTGGTCATCCATACCCCAGTACTTATCCAATCATCTCTTAAAATTTGACATCGGAACCTTAATTACCATTTGCTTTGGCAACAGTGTCTACGCTCCGACGACAGTCTGGTTGAAGAATTTTCCCCTCATGATTCCCTTAAACTTTTCACATTTCACCCTTCACCCATGATCTCCAGTTGTATTCTCACTCAACATCAGTCGGGAAAGCCCGCTTGCATTTACACTCTCTATACGCCTCATAATGTTTCATACCACTATCAAATCTCCCCTCAGTCTTCTACCGGCTCGGTATATACAGTGCTAAAATATGTAATCTTTCCTGTTAATTCAAAACGTTTAATCCCGGCAATAGCCGTGTAATTTTTTTTTCTGTATTCTTTCAAACTTATTTACATCTTTCCTGCAGGTAGCTGCACCCAACCGCACACAATATTCCAAATTAGGCCCCAATGAACAGCATCAACACAACATCCTCACTCCTGTACTCAGTAGTTTGGTCTATGAAGACAAATGTGGGAAAAGCTTCCTTTTTTACGACCCTGTGGAACTGCGACACAACTTTCATTGAATTATTGTCCTGCATTCCCAGATTCGTTTGTTTTATCGTACTCCTCAGTGCCCTATTTCTCCTTGTCACAGACTAACCGTGGCTGGTCCTCCCAAAGTGCAAATTCTAACACTTGCCTGGGCTAAATCCGATCGGCCATTTTTCAAGCCCATCTCTCCAGCTGGTCTAGATCCCGCTTGATGCTCCGGTAGAATTCCTCGCTGTGGACTATACCTATAGTGTTGGTGTCATCGGCAAATTTGCTGATCCAGTTAAAGACATTATTATAGAGATCGTTGCGATAGATTACAAATAAGCATGGACACAGCATCGATCCTTGTGGCACTCCTCTCGTCTCAGGTCCCCAGTCAGAGAGACAGCCATCCATTACCACACTCTAGCTTCCCCAACATAGCCAACGGCGAATCCAATTTACTATCTCATCGTGAAAGACAAGCGACTGAACCGTCCCGAGCATCCTCCCGCGTGAAACGTTTCAAATTATTTGCTGAAGTCCCTGTAGACGGCATCCGCTGCCTTGTGGTGCACACTATTCCTGGTCACTACCTTGTAAAGCTTTGTAAGTTTCGTTAGACATGACCTACCACGCACTGGCACATCTTGACTATCGCTAATGTTCCTGTTTGTCTGGATACTTCCCTTCATACCCCATGACCAGCGTAGTCTGAACACCGAGGACAAATCATCATTATTTAATGAGGATGTCCATTGACGTGTCAAGGGATACTTGACGTGTCCCTTCCCAGGAAAACTATCATTATCATCCTGCGGCTGTCACTGATATTTATGGCCTATTATTAAATGATCTTGCAATATTATCAGGCGCATTGAGAGTAGTCTGGAAAAGAAGGCGTCGTAGCTTTAAATAATTAATCGACGGACAAATACAGTGCACTAGATAGAGCATAGAACATAGAATATTACAATACAGTACAACCTTTCGTCTCACGAGATTCTGACAGACTTACAACTAATTCAAACTGACACATCTCGGCTGCATCTAAATCAGAATTCGGACCAGATTTAATATCACAGGCATACGTCGTGAAATTCGTTACTTTACGTTAGCAGTACAATTAAATTCAGGATAATTAAATTTAAAGAAAAGAAAACCTGAGTTGCAGGTGGCAGAGGGGGATTGTCTGTTCCTGAGTCGCTGAGCGTGAGCTTTCAGGCTTCTGTATCTCAATCCCGGTGGTAACACTGTGTAGAGGGGGTGTCCTGTTG
>NW_026779711.1:0-77704 GCF_030144855.1 Hypanus sabinus
TCAGTTCCATGGAGTACTCCAATGCAAGCTGAATTCAGTAACCTACCTGTTACCATTTAGAGTGGAACAGCCATTGACTTGGATTACTTCTGCAAAGTCTAAAGTTCCACTTTGTAGAGAAGGTAATGTTACTGAAAGTAATTTCTGGAGTATAGGTAGCACACTCAAAGAATTGGGTGCAGACAACTCTAAATCATATGGGTAGTATAATAACGATGTTTACATCATGTTAGCACATAGTGGTTATCAGCAAAATTCAACTGTACACTCCATTGAGTTCAAAGCATTACTTACTATTCAATGCATTCTGTGGTAAGTTTGTGTACATAACTACTCAGGGTGATTTGGAACGATATAGATATTGCATGTAGAATTCACAGTGCCCTGGAATACTCCAATGCAAGATGAATTCAGTAACCTACCTGGTAGCATTTACAGTGGAACAGCCATTCATTTGGTTTAATTATGCAAAGGCTGAAGTTCCACTGTGTAAAGAAGGTAGTGATACTGAACGTAACTTCTGAAGTATAGGTAGCAAACTCATAGAATTGGGTGCAGTCAACTATAAATCATATGGGTAGTATAATAACAATGTTTACATCATGTTAGCACATAGTAGTTATCAGCAAAATTCAACTGTACACTCCATTGAGTTCAAAGCATTGCTTTCTATGCAATGCATTCTGTGGTAAGGTTGTGTACATAACTACTCAGGGTGATTTGGAACGCTATAGATATTGCATGTAGAGTGCTCAGTTCCATGGAGTACTCTAATGCAAGCTGAATTCAGTAACCTACATGGTACCATTTACAGTGAAACAGCCACTGACTTGGTTTAATTCTGCAAAGGCTAAAGTTCCACTGTGCAGAGAAGGTAATGTTACTGAATGTAACTTCTGGATTATAGGTAGCACACTCATAGAATTGGGTGCAAACAACTCTAAATAATATTGGTAGTATAATAACAATGTTTACATCATGTCAGCACATAGTGGTTATCAGCAAAATTCAACTGTACACTCCATTGAGTTCAAAGCATTACTTTCTATTCAATGCATTCTGTGGTAAGGTTGTGTACATAACTACTCAGGGTGATTTGGAACGATATAGATATTGCATGTAGAATTCACAGTGCCCTGGAATACTCCAATGAAAGCTGAATTCAGTACCCTACCTGGTACCATTTACAGTGGAACAGCCATTGACTTGGTTAAATTCTGCAACGGCTAAAGTTCCACTGTGCAAAGAAGGTAATTTTACTGAAAGTAACCTCTGGAGCATAGGTAGCACACTCATAAAATTGGTTGCAGACAACTCTAAATCATATTGTTAGTATACTAACAATGTTTACATCATGTTATCACATAGTAGTTATCCGCAAAATTCAAATGTACACTCCATTGAGTTGAAGGTATTACGTTCTATTCAATGCATTCTGTGGTAAGGTTGTGTACATAACTACTCTGGGTGATTTGGAACTGTAAAGATATTGCATGTAGAGTGCTCAGTGCCATGGAATACTCCAATGCCAGCTGAATTCAGTAACCTACCTGGTAGCATTTACAGTGGAACAGCCATTGATTTGGTTAAATTCTGCAACGGCTGAAGTTCCACTGTGTAAAGAAGGTAATGTTACTGAAAGTAACTTCTGGAGTATAGGTAGCACACTCATAGAATTGGGCGCAGACAACTCTAAATCATATGGGTAGTATAATAACAATGTTTACATCATGTTAGCACATAGTAGTTAACAGCAAAATTGAACTGTACACTCCATTGAGTTGAAGGCATTACGTTCTATTCAATGCATTCTGTGGTAAGGTTGTGTACATAACCACTCTGGGTTTTTTGGAACTGTATAGATATTGCATGTAGAGTGCACAGTGCCATGGAATACTCCAATGCAAGATGAATTCAGTAACCTACCTGTTACCATTTAGAGTGGAACAGCCATTGACTTGGATTACTTCTGCAAAGTCTAAAGTTCCACTTTGTAGAGAAGGTAACGTTACTGAAAGTAAATTCTGGAGTATAGGTAGCACACTCATAGAATTGGGTGCAGACAACTCTAAATCATATGGGTAGTATAATAACAATGTTTACATCATGTTAGCACATAGTAGTTATCAGCAAAATTCAACTGTACACTCCATTGAGTTGAATGCATTACTTTCTATTCAATGCATTCTGTGGTAAGGTTGTGTACATAACTACTCTGGGTGATTTCGAACTGTATAGATATTTCATGTAGAGTGCTCAGTGCCATGGAATACTCCAATCCAAGCTGAATTCAGTAACCTACCTGGTACCATTTACAGTGGAACAGCCATTGACTTGGTTTAATTTTGCAAAGGCTAAAGTTCCACTGTGTAGAGAAGGTAATGTTGCTGAAAGTAACTTCTGGAGTATAGGTAGCACACTCATATAATTGGGTGCAGACAACTCTAAATAATATGGGTAGTATAATAACAATGTTTACATCATGTTAGCACATAGTAGTTATCAGCAAAATTCAACTGTACACTCCATTGAGTTGAATGCATTACCTTCTATTCAATGCATTCTGTGGTAAGGTTGTGTACATAACTACTCTGGGAGATTTGGAACTGTATAGATATTGCATGTAGAGTGCTCAGTGCCATGGAATACTCCAATGCAAGCTGAATTCAGTAACCTACCTGTTACCATTTAGAGTGGAACAGCCATTGACTTGGATTACTTCTGCAAAGTCTAAAGTTCCACTTTGTAGAGAAGGTAATGTTACTGAAAGTAATTTCTGGAGTATAGGTAGCACACTCAAAGAATTGGGTGCAGACAACTCTAAATCATATGGGTAGTATAATAACGATGTTTACATCATGTTAGCACATAGTGGTTATCAGCAAAATTCAACTGTACACTCCATTGAGTTCAAAGCATTACTTACTATTCAATGCATTCTGTGGTAAGTTTGTGTACATAACTACTCAGGGTGATTTGGAACGATATAGATATTGCATGTAGAATTCACAGTGCCCTGGAATACTCCAATGCAAGATGAATTCAGTAACCTGCCTGGTAGCATTTACAGTGGAACAGCCATTCATTTGGTTTAATTATGCAAAGGCTGAAGTTCCACTGTGTAAAGAAGGCAGTGATACTGAACGTAACTTCTGAAGTATAGGTAGCAAACTCATAGAATTGGGTGCAGTCAACTATAAATCATATGGGTAGTATAATAACAATGTTTACATCATGTTAGCACATAGTAGTTATCAGCAAAATTCAACTGTACACTCCATTGAGTTCAAAGCATTGCTTTCTATGCAATGCATTCTGTGGTAAGGTTGTGTACATAACTACTCAGGGTGATTTGGAACGCTATAGATATTGCATGTAGAGTGCTCAGTTCCATGGAGTACTCTAATGCAAGCTGAATTCAGTAACCTACATGGTACCATTTACAGTGAAACAGCCACTGACTTGGTTTAATTCTGCAAAGGCTAAAGTTCCACTGTGCAGAGAAGGTAATGTTACTGAATGTAACTTCTGGATTATAGGTAGCACACTCATAGAATTGGGTGCAAACAACTCTAAATAATATTGGTAGTATAATAACAATGTTTACATCATGTCAGCACATAGTGGTTATCAGCAAAATTCAACTGTACACTCCATTGAGTTCAAAGCATTACTTTCTATTCAATGCATTCTGTGGTAAGGTTGTGTACATAACTACTCAGGGTGATTTGGAACGATATAGATATTGCATGTAGAATTCACAGTGCCCTGGAATACTCCAATGAATGCTGAATTCAGTACTCTACCTGGTACCATTTACAGTGGAACAGCCATTGACTTGGTTAAATTCTGCAACGGCTAAAGTTCCACTGTGCAAAGAAGGTAATTTTACTGAAAGTAACCTCTGGAGCATAGGTAGCACACTCATAAAATTGGTTGCAGACAACTCTAAATCATATTGTTAGTATACTAACAATGTTTACATCATGTTATCACATAGTAGTTATCCGCAAAATTCAAATGTACACTCCATTGAGTTGAAGGTATTACGTTCTATTCAATGCATTCTGTGGTAAGGTTGTGTACATAACGACTCTGGGTGATTTGGAACTGTAAAGATATTGCATGTAGAGTGCTCAGTGCCATGGAATACTCCAATGCCAGCTGAATTCAGTAACCTACCTGGTAGCATTTACAGTGGAACAGCCATTGATTTGGTTAAATTCTGCAACGGCTGAAGTTCCACTGTGTAAAGAAGGTAATGTTACTGAAAGTAACTTCTGGAGTATAGGTAGCACACTCATAGAATTGGGCGCAGACAACTCTAAATCATATGGGTAGCATAATAACAATGTTTACATCATGTTAGCACATAGTAGTTAACAGCAAAATTGAACTGTACACTCCATTGAGTTGAAGGCATTACGTTCTATTCAATGCATTCTGTGGTAAGGTTGTGTACATAACCACTCTGGGTTTTTTGGAACTGTATAGATATTGCATGTAGAGTGCACAGTGCCATGGAATACTCCAATGCAAGATGAATTCAGTAACCTACCTGTTACCATTTAGAGTGGAACAGCCATTGACTTGGATTACTTCTGCAAAGTCTAAAGTTCCACTTTGTAGAGAAGGTAACGTTACTGAAAGTAAATTCTGGAGTATAGGTAGCACACTCATAGAATTGGGTGCAGACAACTCTAAATCATATGGGTAGTATAATAACAATGTTTACATCATGTTAGCACATAGTAGTTATCAGCAAAATTCAACTGTACACTCCATTGAGTTGAATGCATTACTTTCTATTCAATGCATTCTGTGGTAAGGTTGTGTACATAACTACTCTGGGTGATTTCGAACTGTATAGATATTTCATGTAGAGTGCTCAGTGCCATGGAATACTCCAATCCAAGCTGAATTCAGTAACCTACCTGGTACCATTTACAGTGGAACAGCCATTGACTTGGTTTAATTTTGCAAAGGCTAAAGTTCCACTGTGTAGAGAAGGTAATGTTGCTGAAAGTAACTTCTGGAGTATAGGTAGCACACTCATATAATTGGGTGCAGACAACTCTAAATAATATGGGTAGTATAATAACAATGTTTACATCATGTTAGCACATAGTAGTTATCAGCAAAATTCAACTGTACACTCCATTGAGTTGAATGCATTACCTTCTATTCAATGCATTCTGTGGTAAGGTTGTGTACATAACTACTCTGGGAGATTTGGAACTGTATAGATATTGCATGTAGAGTGCTCAGTGCCATGGAATACTCCAATGCAAGCTGAATTCAGTAACCTACCTGTTACCATTTAGAGTGGAACAGCCATTGACTTGGATTACTTCTGCAAAGTCTAAAGTTCCACTTTGTAGAGAAGGTAATGTTACTGAAAGTAATTTCTGGAGTATAGGTAGCACACTCAAAGAATTGGGTGCAGACAACTCTAAATCATATGGGTAGTATAATAACGATGTTTACATCATGTTAGCACATAGTGGTTATCAGCAAAATTCAACTGTACACTCCATCGAGTTCAAAGCATTACTTACTATTCAATGCATTCTGTGGTAAGTTTGTGTACATAACTACTCAGGGTGATTTGGAACGATATAGATATTGCATGTAGAATTCACAGTGCCCTGGAATACTCCAATGCAAGATGAATTCAGTAACCTACCTGGTAGCATTTACAGTGGAACAGCCATTCATTTGGTTTAATTATGCAAAGGCTGAAGTTCCACTGTGTAAAGAAGGTAGTGATACTCAACGTAACTTCTGAAGTATAGGTAGCAAACTCATAGAATTGGGTGCAGTCAACTATAAATCATATGGGTAGTATAATAACAATGTTTACATCATGTTAGCACATAGTAGTTATCAGCAAAATTCAACTGTACACTCCATTGAGTTCAAAGCATTGCTTTCTATGCAATGCATTCTGTGGTAAGGTTGTGTACATAACTACTCAGGGTGATTTGGAACGCTATAGATATTGCATGTAGAGTGCTCAGTTCCATGGAGTACTGTAATGCAAGCTGAATTCAGTAACCTACATGGTACCATTTACAGTGAAACAGCCACTGACTTGGTTTAATTCTGCAAAGGCTAAAGTTCCACTGTGCAGAGAAGGTAATGTTACTGAATGTAACTTCTGGATTATAGGTAGCACACTCATAGAATTGGGTGCAAACAACTCTAAATAATATTGGTAGTATAATAACAATGTTTACATCATGTCAGCACATAGTGGTTATCAGCAAAATTCAACTGTACACTCCATTGAGTTCAAAGCATTACTTTCTATTCAATGCATTCTGTGGTAAGGTTGTGTACATAACTACTCAGGGTGATTTGGAACGATATAGATATTGCATGTAGAATTCACAGTGCCCTGGAATACTCCAATGAAAGCTGAATTCAGTACCCTACCTGGTACCATTTACAGTGGAACAGCCATTGACTTGGTTAAATTCTGCAACGGCTAAAGTTCCACTGTGCAAATAAGGTAATTTTACTGAAAGTAACCTCAGGAGCATAGGTAGCACACTCATAAAATTGGTTGCAGACAACTCTAAATCATATTGTTAGTATACTAACAATGTTTACATCATGTTATCACATAGTAGTTATCCGCAAAATTCAAATGTACACTCCATTGAGTTGAAGGTATTACGTTCTATTCAATGCATTCTGTGGTAAGGTTGTGTACATAACTACTCTGGGTGATTTGGAACTGTAAAGATATTGCATGTAGAGTGCTCAGTGCCATGGAATACTCCAATGCCAGCTGAATTCAGTAACCTACCTGGTAGCATTTACAGTGGAACAGCCATTGATTTGGTTAAATTCTGCAACGGCTGAAGTTCCACTGTGTAAAGAAGGTAATGTTACTGAAAGTAACTTCTGGAGTATAGGTAGCACACTCATAGAATTGGGCGCAGACAACTCTAAATCATATGGGTAGTATAATAACAATGTTTACATCATGTTAGCACATAGTAGTTAACAGCAAAATTGAACTCTACACTCCATTGAGTTGAAGGCATTACGTTCTATTCAATGCATTCTGTGGTAAGGTTGTGTACATAACCACTCTGGGTTTTTTGGAACTGTATAGATATTGCATGTAGAGTGCACAGTGCCATGGAATACTCCAATGCAAGATGAATTCAGTAACCTACCTGTTACCATTTAGAGTGGAACAGCCATTGACTTGGATTACTTCTGCAAAGTCTAAAGTTCCACTTTGTAGAGAAGGTAACGTTACTGAAAGTAAATTCTGGAGTATAGGTAGCACACTCATAGAATTGGGTGCAGACAACTCTAAATCATATGGGTAGTATAATAACAATGTTTACATCATGTTAGCACATAGTAGTTATCAGCAAAATTCAACTGTACACTCCATTGAGTTGAATGCATTACTTTCTATTCAATGCATTCTGTGGTAAGGTTGTGTACATAACTACTCTGGGTGATTTCGAACTGTATAGATATTTCATGTAGAGTGCTCAGTGCCATGGAATACTCCAATCCAAGCTGAATTCAGTAACCTACCTGGTACCATTTACAGTGGAACAGCCATTGACTTGGTTTAATTTTGCAAAGGCTAAAGTTCCACTGTGTAGAGAAGGTAATGTTGCTGAAAGTAACTTCTGGAGTATAGGTAGCACACTCATATAATTGGGTGCAGACAACTCTAAATAATATGGGTAGTATAATAACAATGTTTACATCATGTTAGCACATAGTAGTTATCAGCAAAATTCAACTGTACACTCCATTGAGTTGAATGCATTACCTTCTATTCAATGCATTCTGTGGTAAGGTTGTGTACATAACTACTCTGGGAGATTTGGAACTGTATAGATATTGCATGTAGAGTGCTCAGTGCCATGGAATACTCCAATCCAAGCTGAATTCAGTAACCTACCTGGTACCATTTCCAGTGGAACAGCCATTGACTTGGTTTAATTTTGCAAAGGCTGAAGTTCCACTGTGTAAAGAAGGTAATGTTACTGAAAGTAACTTCTGGAGTATAGGTAGCACACTCATAGAATTTGTTGCAGACAGCTCTAAATCATATGGTGAATATAGTAATAAGGGTTGCATCATGTTAGCCCATACTACCTTCAGCAAAGTTGAACTAAAAACACCATTGAGTTGAATGCATTACTTTCTATTGAATGCATTCTGTGGTAACGTTGTGTACATAACTACTCAGCGTGATTTGGAACTGTATAAATATTGCATGTAGAATTCACAGTGCCCTGGAATACTCCAATGAAAGCTGAATTCAGTAACCTACATGGTACCATTTACAGTGAAACAGCCACTGACTTGGTTTAATTCTGCAAAGGCTAAAGTTCCACTGTGCAAAGAAGGTAATTTTACTGAAAGTAACCTCTGGAGCATAGGTAGCACACTCATAAAATTGGTTGCAGACAACTCTAAATCATATTGTTAGTATACTAACAATGTTTACATCATGTTATCACATAGTAGTTATCCGCAAAATTCAAATGTACACTCCATTGAGTTGAAAGTATTACGTTCTATTCAATGCATTCTGTGGTAAGGTTGTGTACATAACTACTCTGGGTGATTTGGAACTGTAAAGATATTGCATGTAGAGTGCTCAGTGCCATGGAATACTCCAATGCCAGCTGAATTCAGTAACCTACCTGGTAGCATTTACAGTGGAACAGCCATTGATTTGGTTAAATTCTGCAAAGGCTGAAGTTCCACTGTGTAAAGAAGGTAATGTTACTGAAAGTAACTTCTGGAGTATAGGTAGCACACTCATAGAATTGGGCGCAGACAACTCTAAATCATATGGGTAGTATAATAACAATGTTTACATCATGTTAGCACATAGTAGTTAACAGCAAAATTGAACTGTACACTCCATTGAGTTGAAGGCATTACGTTCTATTCAATGCATTCTGTGGTAAGGTTGTGTACATAACCACTCTGGGTTTTTTGGAACTGTATAGATATTGCATGTAGAGTGCACAGTGCCATGGAATACTCCAATGCAAGATGAATTCAGTAACCTACCTGGTAGCATTTACAGTGGAACAGCCATTGATTTGGTTTAATTATGCAAAGGCTGATGTTCCACTGTGTAAAGAAGGTAAAGTGACTGAAAGTAACTTCTGGAGAATAGGTAGCACACTCATAGAATTGGGTGCAGACAACTCTAAATCATATCTGTAGTAGAATAACAAAGTTTACAACACGTTAGCACATAGTAGTTATCAGCAAAATTGAACTGTACACTCCATTGAGTTGAATGCATTACTTTCTATTCAATGCATTCTGTGGTACGGTTGTGTACATAACCACTCTGGGTGGTTTGGAACTGTATAGATATTGCATGTAGAGTGCTCAGTGCCATGGAATACACCAATGCAAGCTGAATTCAGTAACCTACCTGTTACCATTTAGAGTGGAACAGCCATTGACTTGGATTACTTCTGCAAAGTCTAAAGTTCCACTTTGTAGAGAAGGTAACGTTACTGAAAGTAAATTCTGGAGTATAGGTAGCACACTCATAGAATTGGGTGCAGACAACTCTAAATCATATGGGTAGTATAATAACAATGTTTACATCATGTTAGCACATAGTAGTTATCAGCAAAATTCAACTGTACACTCCATTGAGTTGAATGCATTACTTTCTATTCAATGCATTCTGTGGTAAGGTTGTGTACATAACTACTCTGGGTGATTTCGAACTGTATAGATATTTCATGTAGAGTGCTCAGTGCCATGGAATACTCCAATCCAAGCTGAATTCAGTAACCTACCTGGTACCATTTACAGTGGAACAGCCATTGACTTGGTTTAATTTTGCAAAGGCTAAAGTTCCACTGTGTAGAGAAGGTAATGTTGCTGAAAGTAACTTCTGGAGTATAGGTAGCACACTCATATAATTGGGTGCAGACAACTCTAAATAATATGGGTAGTATAATAACAATGTTTACATCATGTTAGCACATAGTAGTTATCAGCAAAATTCAACTGTACACTCCATTGAGTTGAATGCATTACCTTCTATTCAATGCATTCTGTGGTAAGGTTGTGTACATAACTACTCTGGGAGATTTGGAACTGTATAGATATTGCATGTAGAGTGCTCAGTGCCATGGAATACTCCAATGCAAGCTGAATTCAGTAACCTACCTGTTACCATTTAGAGTGGAACAGCCATTGACTTGGATTACTTCTGCAAAGTCTAAAGTTCCACTTTGTAGAGAAGGTAATGTTACTGAAAGTAATTTCTGGAGTATAGGTAGCACACTCAAAGAATTGGGTGCAGACAACTCTAAATCATATGGGTAGTATAATAACGATGTTTACATCATGTTAGCACATAGTGGTTATCAGCAAAATTCAACTGTACACTCCATTGAGTTCAAAGCATTACTTACTATTCAATGCATTCTGTGGTAAGTTTGTGTACATAACTACTCAGGGTGATTTGGAACGATATAGATATTGCATGTAGAATTCACAGTGCCCTGGAATACTCCAATGCAAGATGAATTCAGTAACCTACCTGGTAGCATTTACAGTGGAACAGCCATTCATTTGGTTTAATTATGCAAAGGCTGAAGTTCCACTGTGTAAAGAAGGTAGTGATACTCAACGTAACTTCTGAAGTATAGGTAGCAAACTCATAGAATTGGGTGCAGTCAACTATAAATCATATGGGTAGTATAATAACAATGTTTACATCATGTTAGCACATAGTAGTTATCAGCAAAATTCAACTGTACACTCCATTGAGTTCAAAGCATTGCTTTCTATGCAATGCATTCTGTGGTAAGGTTGTGTACATAACTACTCAGGGTGATTTGGAACGCTATAGATATTGCATGTAGAGTGCTCAGTTCCATGGAGTACTCTAATGCAAGCTGAATTCAGTAACCTACATGGTACCATTTACAGTGAAACAGCCACTGACTTGGTTTAATTCTGCAAAGGCTAAAGTTCCACTGTGCAGAGAAGGTAATGTTACTGAATGTAACTTCTGGATTATAGGTAGCACACTCATAGAATTGGGTGCAAACAACTCTAAATAATATTGGTAGTATAATAACAATGTTTACATCATGTCAGCACATAGTGGTTATCAGCAAAATTCAACTGTACACTCCATTGAGTTCAAAGCATTACTTTCTATTCAATGCATTCTGTGGTAAGGTTGTGTACATAACTACTCAGGGTGATTTGGAACGATATAGATATTGCATGTAGAATTCACAGTGCCCTGGAATACTCCAATGAAAGCTGAATTCAGTACCCTACCTGGTACCATTTACAGTGGAACAGCCATTGACTTGGTTAAATTCTGCAACGGCTAAAGTTCCACTGTGCAAATAAGGTAATTTTACTGAAAGTAACCTCTGGAGCATAGGTAGCACACTCATAAAATTGGTTGCAGACAACTCTAAATCATATTGTTAGTATACTAACAATGTTTACATCATGTTATCACATAGTAGTTATCCGCAAAATTCAAATGTACACTCCATTGAGTTGAAGGTATTACGTTCTATTCAATGCATTCTGTGGTAAGGTTGTGTACATAACTACTCTGGGTGATTTGGAACTGTAAAGATATTGCATGTAGAGTGCTCAGTGCCATGGAATACTCCAATGCCAGCTGAATTCAGTAACCTACCTGGTAGCATTTACAGTGGAACAGCCATTGATTTGGTTAAATTCTGCAACGGCTGAAGTTCCACTGTGTAAAGAAGGTAATGTTACTGAAAGTAACTTCTGGAGTATAGGTAGCACACTCATAGAATTGGGCGCAGACAACTCTAAATCATATGGGTAGTATAATAACAATGTTTACATCATGTTAGCACATAGTAGTTAACAGCAAAATTGAACTGTACACTCCATTGAGTTGAAGGCATTACGTTCTATTCAATGCATTCTGTGGTAAGGTTGTGTACATAACCACTCTGGGTTTTTTGGAACTGTATAGATATTGCATGTAGAGTGCACAGTGCCATGGAATACTCCAATGCAAGATGAATTCAGTAACCTACCTGTTACCATTTAGAGTGGAACAGCCATTGACTTGGATTAATTCTGCAAAGTCTAAAGTTCCACTTTGTAGAGAAGGTAACGTTACTGAAAGTAAATTCTGGAGTATAGGTAGCACACTCATAGAATTGGGTGCAGACAACTCTAAATCATATGGGTAGTATAATAACAATGTTTACATCATGTTAGCACATAGTAGTTATCAGCAAAATTCAACTGTACACTCCATTGAGTTGAATGCATTACTTTCTATTCAATGCATTCTGTGGTAAGGTTGTGTACATAACTACTCTGGGTGATTTCGAACTGTATAGATATTTCATGTAGAGTGCTCAGTGCCATGGAATACTCCAATCCAAGCTGAATTCAGTAACCTACCTGGTACCATTTACAGTGGAACAGCCATTGACTTGGTTTAATTTTGCAAAGGCTAAAGTTCCACTGTGTAGAGAAGGTAATGTTGCTGAAAGTAACTTCTGGAGTATAGGTAGCACACTCATATAATTGGGTGCAGACAACTCTAAATAATATGGGTAGTATAATAACAATGTTTACATCATGTTAGCACATAGTAGTTATCAGCAAAATTCAACTGTACACTCCATTGAGTTGAATGCATTACCTTCTATTCAATGCATTCTGTGGTAAGGTTGTGTACATAACTACTCTGGGAGATTTGGAACTGTATAGATATTGCATGTAGAGTGCTCAGTGCCATGGAATACTCCAATCCAAGCTGAATTCAGTAACCTACCTGGTACCATTTCCAGTGGAACAGCCATTGACTTGGTTTAATTTTGCAAAGGCTGAAGTTCCACTGTGTAAAGAAGGTAATGTTACTGAAAGTAACTTCTGGAGTATAGGTAGCACACTCATAGAATTTGTTGCAGACAGCTCTAAATCATATGGTGAATATAGTAATAAGGGTTGCATCATGTTAGCCCATACTACCTTCAGCAAAGTTGAACTAAAAACACCATTGAGTTGAATGCATTACTTTCTATTGAATGCATTCTGTGGTAACGTTGTGTACATAACTACTCAGCGTGATTTGGAACTGTATAAATATTGCATGTAGAATTCACAGTGCCCTGGAATACTCCAATGAAAGCTGAATTCAGTAACCTACATGGTACCATTTACAGTGAAACAGCCACTGACTTGGTTTAATTCTGCAAAGGCTAAAGTTCCACTGTGCAAAGAAGGTAATTTTACTGAAAGTAACCTCTGGAGCATAGGTAGCACACTCATAAAATTGGTTGCAGACAACTCTAAATCATATTGTTAGTATACTAACAATGTTTACATCATGTTATCACATAGTAGTTATCCGCAAAATTCAAATGTACACTCCATTGAGTTGAAAGTATTACGTTCTATTCAATGCATTCTGTGGTAAGGTTGTGTACATAACTACTCTGGGTGATTTGGAACTGTAAAGATATTGCATGTAGAGTGCTCAGTGCCATGGAATACTCCAATGCCAGCTGAATTCAGTAACCTACCTGGTAGCATTTACAGTGGAACAGCCATTGATTTGGTTAAATTCTGCAAAGGCTGAAGTTCCACTGTGTAAAGAAGGTAATGTTACTGAAAGTAACTTCTGGAGTATAGGTAGCACACTCATAGAATTGGGCGCAGACAACTCTAAATCATATGGGTAGTATAATAACAATGTTTACATCATGTTAGCACATAGTAGTTAACAGCAAAATTGAACTGTACACTCCATTGAGTTGAAGGCATTACGTTCTATTCAATGCATTCTGTGGTAAGGTTGTGTACATAACCACTCTGGGTTTTTTGGAACTGTATAGATATTGCATGTAGAGTGCACAGTGCCATGGAATACTCCAATGCAAGATGAATTCAGTAACCTACCTGGTAGCATTTACAGTGGAACAGCCATTGATTTGGTTTAATTATGCAAAGGCTGATGTTCCACTGTGTAAAGAAGGTAAAGTGACTGAAAGTAACTTCTGGAGAATAGGTAGCACACTCATAGAATTGGGTGCAGACAACTCTAAATCATATCTGTAGTAGAATAACAAAGTTTACAACACGTTAGCACATAGTAGTTATCAGCAAAATTGAACTGTACACTCCATTGAGTTGAATGCATTACTTTCTATTCAATGCATTCTGTGGTACGGTTGTGTACATAACCACTCTGGGTGGTTTGGAACTGTATAGATATTGCATGTAGAGTGCTCAGTGCCATGGAATACACCAATGCAAGCTGAATTCAGTAACCTACCTGTTACCATTTAGAGTGGAACAGCCATTGACTTGGATTACTTCTGCAAAGTCTAAAGTTCCACTTTGTAGAGAAGGTAACGTTACTGAAAGTAAATTCTGGAGTATAGGTAGCACACTCATAGAATTGGGTGCAGACAACTCTAAATCATATGGGTAGTATAATAACAATGTTTACATCATGTTAGCACATAGTAGTTATCAGCAAAATTCAACTGTACACTCCATTGAGTTGAATGCATTACTTTCTATTCAATGCATTCTGTGGTAAGGTTGTGTACATAACTACTCTGGGTGATTTCGAACTGTATAGATATTTCATGTAGAGTGCTCAGTGCCATGGAATACTCCAATCCAAGCTGAATTCAGTAACCTACCTGGTACCATTTACAGTGGAACAGCCATTGACTTGGTTTAATTTTGCAAAGGCTAAAGTTCCACTGTGTAGAGAAGGTAATGTTGCTGAAAGTAACTTCTGGAGTATAGGTAGCACACTCATATAATTGGGTGCAGACAACTCTAAATAATATGGGTAGTATAATAACAATGTTTACATCATGTTAGCACATAGTAGTTATCAGCAAAATTCAACTGTACACTCCATTGAGTTGAATGCATTACCTTCTATTCAATGCATTCTGTGGTAAGGTTGTGTACATAACTACTCTGGGAGATTTGGAACTGTATAGATATTGCATGTAGAGTGCTCAGTGCCATGGAATACTCCAATGCAAGCTGAATTCAGTAACCTACCTGTTACCATTTAGAGTGGAACAGCCATTGACTTGGATTACTTCTGCAAAGTCTAAAGTTCCACTTTGTAGAGAAGGTAATGTTACTGAAAGTAATTTCTGGAGTATAGGTAGCACACTCAAAGAATTGGGTGCAGACAACTCTAAATCATATGGGTAGTATAATAACGATGTTTACATCATGTTAGCACATAGTGGTTATCAGCAAAATTCAACTGTACACTCCATTGAGTTCAAAGCATTACTTACTATTCAATGCATTCTGTGGTAAGTTTGTGTACATAACTACTCAGGGTGATTTGGAACGATATAGATATTGCATGTAGAATTCACAGTGCCCTGGAATACTCCAATGCAAGATGAATTCAGTAACCTGCCTGGTAGCATTTACAGTGGAACAGCCATTCATTTGGTTTAATTATGCAAAGGCTGAAGTTCCACTGTGTAAAGAAGGCAGTGATACTGAACGTAACTTCTGAAGTATAGGTAGCAAACTCATAGAATTGGGTGCAGTCAACTATAAATCATATGGGTAGTATAATAACAATGTTTACATCATGTTAGCACATAGTAGTTATCAGCAAAATTCAACTGTACACTCCATTGAGTTCAAAGCATTGCTTTCTATGCAATGCATTCTGTGGTAAGGTTGTGTACATAACTACTCAGGGTGATTTGGAACGCTATAGATATTGCATGTAGAGTGCTCAGTTCCATGGAGTACTCTAATGCAAGCTGAATTCAGTAACCTACATGGTACCATTTACAGTGAAACAGCCACTGACTTGGTTTAATTCTGCAAAGGCTAAAGTTCCACTGTGCAGAGAAGGTAATGTTACTGAATGTAACTTCTGGATTATAGGTAGCACACTCATAGAATTGGGTGCAAACAACTCTAAATAATATTGGTAGTATAATAACAATGTTTACATCATGTCAGCACATAGTGGTTATCAGCAAAATTCAACTGTACACTCCATTGAGTTCAAAGCATTACTTTCTATTCAATGCATTCTGTGGTAAGGTTGTGTACATAACTACTCAGGGTGATTTGGAACGATATAGATATTGCATGTAGAATTCACAGTGCCCTGGAATACTCCAATGAAAGCTGAATTCAGTACCCTACCTGGTACCATTTACAGTGGAACAGCCATTGACTTGGTTAAATTCTGCAACGGCTAAAGTTCCACTGTGCAAAGAAGGTAATTTTACTGAAAGTAACCTCTGGAGCATAGGTAGCACACTCATAAAATTGGTTGCAGACAACTCTAAATCATATTGTTAGTATACTAACAATGTTTACATCATGTTATCACATAGTAGTTATCCGCAAAATTCAAATGTACACTCCATTGAGTTGAAGGTATTACGTTCTATTCAATGCATTCTGTGGTAAGGTTGTGTACATAACGACTCTGGGTGATTTGGAACTGTAAAGATATTGCATGTAGAGTGCTCAGTGCCATGGAATACTCCAATGCCAGCTGAATTCAGTAACCTACCTGGTAGCATTTACAGTGGAACAGCCATTGATTTGGTTAAATTCTGCAACGGCTGAAGTTCCACTGTGTAAAGAAGGTAATGTTACTGAAAGTAACTTCTGGAGTATAGGTAGCACACTCATAGAATTGGGCGCAGACAACTCTAAATCATATGGGTAGCATAATAACAATGTTTACATCATGTTAGCACATAGTAGTTAACAGCAAAATTGAACTGTACACTCCATTGAGTTGAAGGCATTACGTTCTATTCAATGCATTCTGTGGTAAGGTTGTGTACATAACCACTCTGGGTTTTTTGGAACTGTATAGATATTGCATGTAGAGTGCACAGTGCCATGGAATACTCCAATGCAAGATGAATTCAGTAACCTACCTGTTACCATTTAGAGTGGAACAGCCATTGACTTGGATTACTTCTGCAAAGTCTAAAGTTCCACTTTGTAGAGAAGGTAACGTTACTGAAAGTAAATTCTGGAGTATAGGTAGCACACTCATAGAATTGGGTGCAGACAACTCTAAATCATATGGGTAGTATAATAACAATGTTTACATCATGTTAGCACATAGTAGTTATCAGCAAAATTCAACTGTACACTCCATTGAGTTGAATGCATTACTTTCTATTCAATGCATTCTGTGGTAAGGTTGTGTACATAACTACTCTGGGTGATTTCGAACTGTATAGATATTTCATGTAGAGTGCTCAGTGCCATGGAATACTCCAATCCAAGCTGAATTCAGTAACCTACCTGGTACCATTTACAGTGGAACAGCCATTGACTTGGTTTAATTTTGCAAAGGCTAAAGTTCCACTGTGTAGAGAAGGTAATGTTGCTGAAAGTAACTTCTGGAGTATAGGTAGCACACTCATATAATTGGGTGCAGACAACTCTAAATAATATGGGTAGTATAATAACAATGTTTACATCATGTTAGCACATAGTAGTTATCAGCAAAATTCAACTGTACACTCCATTGAGTTGAATGCATTACCTTCTATTCAATGCATTCTGTGGTAAGGTTGTGTACATAACTACTCTGGGAGATTTGGAACTGTATAGATATTGCATGTAGAGTGCTCAGTGCCATGGAATACTCCAATGCAAGCTGAATTCAGTAACCTACCTGTTACCATTTAGAGTGGAACAGCCATTGACTTGGATTACTTCTGCAAAGTCTAAAGTTCCACTTTGTAGAGAAGGTAATGTTACTGAAAGTAATTTCTGGAGTATAGGTAGCACACTCAAAGAATTGGGTGCAGACAACTCTAAATCATATGGGTAGTATAATAACGATGTTTACATCATGTTAGCACATAGTGGTTATCAGCAAAATTCAACTGTACACTCCATCGAGTTCAAAGCATTACTTACTATTCAATGCATTCTGTGGTAAGTTTGTGTACATAACTACTCAGGGTGATTTGGAACGATATAGATATTGCATGTAGAATTCACAGTGCCCTGGAATACTCCAATGCAAGATGAATTCAGTAACCTACCTGGTAGCATTTACAGTGGAACAGCCATTCATTTGGTTTAATTATGCAAAGGCTGAAGTTCCACTGTGTAAAGAAGGTAGTGATACTCAACGTAACTTCTGAAGTATAGGTAGCAAACTCATAGAATTGGGTGCAGTCAACTATAAATCATATGGGTAGTATAATAACAATGTTTACATCATGTTAGCACATAGTAGTTATCAGCAAAATTCAACTGTACACTCCATTGAGTTCAAAGCATTGCTTTCTATGCAATGCATTCTGTGGTAAGGTTGTGTACATAACTACTCAGGGTGATTTGGAACGCTATAGATATTGCATGTAGAGTGCTCAGTTCCATGGAGTACTCTAATGCAAGCTGAATTCAGTAACCTACATGGTACCATTTACAGTGAAACAGCCACTGACTTGGTTTAATTCTGCAAAGGCTAAAGTTCCACTGTGCAGAGAAGGTAATGTTACTGAATGTAACTTCTGGATTATAGGTAGCACACTCATAGAATTGGGTGCAAACAACTCTAAATAATATTGGTAGTATAATAACAATGTTTACATCATGTCAGCACATAGTGGTTATCAGCAAAATTCAACTGTACACTCCATTGAGTTCAAAGCATTACTTTCTATTCAATGCATTCTGTGGTAAGGTTGTGTACATAACTACTCAGGGTGATTTGGAACGATATAGATATTGCATGTAGAATTCACAGTGCCCTGGAATACTCCAATGAAAGCTGAATTCAGTACCCTACCTGGTACCATTTACAGTGGAACAGCCATTGACTTGGTTAAATTCTGCAACGGCTAAAGTTCCACTGTGCAAATAAGGTAATTTTACTGAAAGTAACCTCTGGAGCATAGGTAGCACACTCATAAAATTGGTTGCAGACAACTCTAAATCATATTGTTAGTATACTAACAATGTTTACATCATGTTATCACATAGTAGTTATCCGCAAAATTCAAATGTACACTCCATTGAGTTGAAGGTATTACGTTCTATTCAATGCATTCTGTGGTAAGGTTGTGTACATAACTACTCTGGGTGATTTGGAACTGTAAAGATATTGCATGTAGAGTGCTCAGTGCCATGGAATACTCCAATGCCAGCTGAATTCAGTAACCTACCTGGTAGCATTTACAGTGGAACAGCCATTGATTTGGTTAAATTCTGCAACGGCTGAAGTTCCACTGTGTAAAGAAGGTAATGTTACTGAAAGTAACTTCTGGAGTATAGGTAGCACACTCATAGAATTGGGCGCAGACAACTCTAAATCATATGGGTAGTATAATAACAATGTTTACATCATGTTAGCACATAGTAGTTAACAGCAAAATTGAACTCTACACTCCATTGAGTTGAAGGCATTACGTTCTATTCAATGCATTCTGTGGTAAGGTTGTGTACATAACCACTCTGGGTTTTTTGGAACTGTATAGATATTGCATGTAGAGTGCACAGTGCCATGGAATACTCCAATGCAAGATGAATTCAGTAACCTACCTGTTACCATTTAGAGTGGAACAGCCATTGACTTGGATTACTTCTGCAAAGTCTAAAGTTCCACTTTGTAGAGAAGGTAACGTTACTGAAAGTAAATTCTGGAGTATAGGTAGCACACTCATAGAATTGGGTGCAGACAACTCTAAATCATATGGGTAGTATAATAACAATGTTTACATCATGTTAGCACATAGTAGTTATCAGCAAAATTCAACTGTACACTCCATTGAGTTGAATGCATTACTTTCTATTCAATGCATTCTGTGGTAAGGTTGTGTACATAACTACTCTGGGTGATTTCGAACTGTATAGATATTTCATGTAGAGTGCTCAGTGCCATGGAATACTCCAATCCAAGCTGAATTCAGTAACCTACCTGGTACCATTTACAGTGGAACAGCCATTGACTTGGTTTAATTTTGCAAAGGCTAAAGTTCCACTGTGTAGAGAAGGTAATGTTGCTGAAAGTAACTTCTGGAGTATAGGTAGCACACTCATATAATTGGGTGCAGACAACTCTAAATAATATGGGTAGTATAATAACAATGTTTACATCATGTTAGCACATAGTAGTTATCAGCAAAATTCAACTGTACACTCCATTGAGTTGAATGCATTACCTTCTATTCAATGCATTCTGTGGTAAGGTTGTGTACATAACTACTCTGGGAGATTTGGAACTGTATAGATATTGCATGTAGAGTGCTCAGTGCCATGGAATACTCCAATCCAAGCTGAATTCAGTAACCTACCTGGTACCATTTCCAGTGGAACAGCCATTGACTTGGTTTAATTTTGCAAAGGCTGAAGTTCCACTGTGTAAAGAAGGTAATGTTACTGAAAGTAACTTCTGGAGTATAGGTAGCACACTCATAGAATTTGTTGCAGACAGCTCTAAATCATATGGTGAATATAGTAATAAGGGTTGCATCATGTTAGCCCATACTACCTTCAGCAAAGTTGAACTAAAAACACCATTGAGTTGAATGCATTACTTTCTATTGAATGCATTCTGTGGTAACGTTGTGTACATAACTACTCAGCGTGATTTGGAACTGTATAAATATTGCATGTAGAATTCACAGTGCCCTGGAATACTCCAATGAAAGCTGAATTCAGTAACCTACATGGTAACATTTACAGTGAAACAGCCACTGACTTGGTTTAATTCTGCAAAGGCTAAAGTTCCACTGTGCAAAGAAGGTAATTTTACTGAAAGTAACCTCTGGAGCATAGGTAGCACACTCATAAAATTGGTTGCAGACAACTCTAAATCATATTGTTAGTATACTAACAATGTTTACATCATGTTATCACATAGTAGTTATCCGCAAAATTCAAATGTACACTCCATTGAGTTGAAAGTATTACGTTCTATTCAATGCATTCTGTGGTAAGGTTGTGTACATAACTACTCTGGGTGATTTGGAACTGTAAAGATATTGCATGTAGAGTGCTCAGTGCCATGGAATACTCCAATGCCAGCTGAATTCAGTAACCTACCTGGTAGCATTTACAGTGGAACAGCCATTGATTTGGTTAAATTCTGCAAAGGCTGAAGTTCCACTGTGTAAAGAAGGTAATGTTACTGAAAGTAACTTCTGGAGTATAGGTAGCACACTCATAGAATTGGGCGCAGACAACTCTAAATCATATGGGTAGTATAATAACAATGTTTACATCATGTTAGCACATAGTAGTTAACAGCAAAATTGAACTGTACACTCCATTGAGTTGAAGGCATTACGTTCTATTCAATGCATTCTGTGGTAAGGTTGTGTACATAACCACTCTGGGTTTTTTGGAACTGTATAGATATTGCATGTAGAGTGCACAGTGCCATGGAATACTCCAATGCAAGATGAATTCAGTAACCTACCTGGTAGCATTTACAGTGGAACAGCCATTGATTTGGTTTAATTATGCAAAGGCTGATGTTCCACTGTGTAAAGAAGGTAAAGTGACTGAAAGTAACTTCTGGAGAATAGGTAGCACACTCATAGAATTGGGTGCAGACAACTCTAAATCATATCTGTAGTAGAATAACAAAGTTTACAACACGTTAGCACATAGTAGTTATCAGCAAAATTGAACTGTACACTCCATTGAGTTGAATGCATTACTTTCTATTCAATGCATTCTGTGGTACGGTTGTGTACATAACCACTCTGGGTGGTTTGGAACTGTATAGATATTGCATGTAGAGTGCTCAGTGCCATGGAATACACCAATGCAAGCTGAATTCAGTAACCTACCTGTTACCATTTAGAGTGGAACAGCCATTGACTTGGATTACTTCTGCAAAGTCTAAAGTTCCACTTTGTAGAGAAGGTAACGTTACTGAAAGTAAATTCTGGAGTATAGGTAGCACACTCATAGAATTGGGTGCAGACAACTCTAAATCATATGGGTAGTATAATAACAATGTTTACATCATGTTAGCACATAGTAGTTATCAGCAAAATTCAACTGTACACTCCATTGAGTTGAATGCATTACTTTCTATTCAATGCATTCTGTGGTAAGGTTGTGTACATAACTACTCTGGGTGATTTCGAACTGTATAGATATTTCATGTAGAGTGCTCAGTGCCATGGAATACTCCAATCCAAGCTGAATTCAGTAACCTACCTGGTACCATTTACAGTGGAACAGCCATTGACTTGGTTTAATTTTGCAAAGGCTAAAGTTCCACTGTGTAGAGAAGGTAATGTTGCTGAAAGTAACTTCTGGAGTATAGGTAGCACACTCATATAATTGGGTGCAGACAACTCTAAATAATATGGGTAGTATAATAACAATGTTTACATCATGTTAGCACATAGTAGTTATCAGCAAAATTCAACTGTACACTCCATTGAGTTGAATGCATTACCTTCTATTCAATGCATTCTGTGGTAAGGTTGTGTACATAACTACTCTGGGAGATTTGGAACTGTATAGATATTGCATGTAGAGTGCTCAGTGCCATGGAATACTCCAATCCAAGCTGAATTCAGTAACCTACCTGGTACCATTTCCAGTGGAACAGCCATTGACTTGGTTTAATTTTGCAAAGGCTGAAGTTCCACTGTGTAAAGAAGGTAATGTTACTGAAAGTAACTTCTGGAGTATAGGTAGCACACTCATAGAATTTGTTGCAGACAGCTCTAAATCATATGGTGAATATAGTAATAAGGGTTGCATCATGTTAGCCCATACTACCTTCAGCAAAGTTGAACTAAAAACACCATTGAGTTGAATGCATTACTTTCTATTGAATGCATTCTGTGGTAACGTTGTGTACATAACTACTCAGCGTGATTTGGAACTGTATAAATATTGCATGTAGAATTCACAGTGCCCTGGAATACTCCAATGAAAGCTGAATTCAGTAACCTACATGGTACCATTTACAGTGAAACAGCCACTGACTTGGTTTAATTCTGCAAAGGCTAAAGTTCCACTGTGCAAAGAAGGTAATTTTACTGAAAGTAACCTCTGGAGCATAGGTAGCACACTCATAAAATTGGTTGCAGACAACTCTAAATCATATTGTTAGTATACTAACAATGTTTACATCATGTTATCACATAGTAGTTATCCGCAAAATTCAAATGTACACTCCATTGAGTTGAAAGTATTACGTTCTATTCAATGCATTCTGTGGTAAGGTTGTGTACATAACTACTCTGGGTGATTTGGAACTGTAAAGATATTGCATGTAGAGTGCTCAGTGCCATGGAATACTCCAATGCCAGCTGAATTCAGTAACCTACCTGGTAGCATTTACAGTGGAACAGCCATTGATTTGGTTAAATTCTGCAAAGGCTGAAGTTCCACTGTGTAAAGAAGGTAATGTTACTGAAAGTAACTTCTGGAGTATAGGTAGCACACTCATAGAATTGGGCGCAGACAACTCTAAATCATATGGGTAGTATAATAACAATGTTTACATCATGTTAGCACATAGTAGTTAACAGCAAAATTGAACTGTACACTCCATTGAGTTGAAGGCATTACGTTCTATTCAATGCATTCTGTGGTAAGGTTGTGTACATAACCACTCTGGGTTTTTTGGAACTGTATAGATATTGCATGTAGAGTGCACAGTGCCATGGAATACTCCAATGCAAGATGAATTCAGTAACCTACCTGGTAGCATTTACAGTGGAACAGCCATTGATTTGGTTTAATTATGCAAAGGCTGATGTTCCACTGTGTAAAGAAGGTAAAGTGACTGAAAGTAACTTCTGGAGAATAGGTAGCACACTCATAGAATTGGGTGCAGACAACTCTAAATCATATCTGTAGTAGAATAACAAAGTTTACAACACGTTAGCACATAGTAGTTATCAGCAAAATTGAACTGTACACTCCATTGAGTTGAATGCATTACTTTCTATTCAATGCATTCTGTGGTACGGTTGTGTACATAACCACTCTGGGTGGTTTGGAACTGTATAGATATTGCATGTAGAGTGCTCAGTGCCATGGAATACACCAATGCAAGCTGAATTCAGTAACCTACCTGTTACCATTTAGAGTGGAACAGCCATTGACTTGGATTACTTCTGCAAAGTCTAAAGTTCCACTTTGTAGAGAAGGTAACGTTACTGAAAGTAAATTCTGGAGTATAGGTAGCACACTCATAGAATTGGGTGCAGACAACTCTAAATCATATGGGTAGTATAATAACAATGTTTACATCATGTTAGCACATAGTAGTTATCAGCAAAATTCAACTGTACACTCCATTGAGTTGAATGCATTACTTTCTATTCAATGCATTCTGTGGTAAGGTTGTGTACATAACTACTCTGGGTGATTTCGAACTGTATAGATATTTCATGTAGAGTGCTCAGTGCCATGGAATACTCCAATCCAAGCTGAATTCAGTAACCTACCTGGTACCATTTACAGTGGAACAGCCATTGACTTGGTTTAATTTTGCAAAGGCTAAAGTTCCACTGTGTAGAGAAGGTAATGTTGCTGAAAGTAACTTCTGGAGTATAGGTAGCACACTCATATAATTGGGTGCAGACAACTCTAAATAATATGGGTAGTATAATAACAATGTTTACATCATGTTAGCACATAGTAGTTATCAGCAAAATTCAACTGTACACTCCATTGAGTTGAATGCATTACCTTCTATTCAATGCATTCTGTGGTAAGGTTGTGTACATAACTACTCTGGGAGATTTGGAACTGTATAGATATTGCATGTAGAGTGCTCAGTGCCATGGAATACTCCAATGCAAGCTGAATTCAGTAACCTACCTGTTACCATTTAGAGTGGAACAGCCATTGACTTGGATTACTTCTGCAAAGTCTAAAGTTCCACTTTGTAGAGAAGGTAATGTTACTGAAAGTAATTTCTGGAGTATAGGTAGCGCACTCAAAGAATTGGGTGCAGACAACTCTAAATCATATGGGTAGTATAATAACGATGTTTACATCATGTTAGCACATAGTGGTTATCAGCAAAATTCAACTGTACACTCCATTGAGTTCAAAGCATTACTTACTATTCAATGCATTCTGTGGTAAGTTTGTGTACATAACTACTCAGGGTGATTTGGAACGATATAGATATTGCATGTAGAATTCACAGTGCCCTGGAATACTCCAATGCAAGATGAATTCAGTAACCTGCCTGGTAGCATTTACAGTGGAACAGCCATTCATTTGGTTTAATTATGCAAAGGCTGAAGTTCCACTGTGTAAAGAAGGCAGTGATACTGAACGTAACTTCTGAAGTATAGGTAGCAAACTCATAGAATTGGGTGCAGTCAACTATAAATCATATGGGTAGTATAATAACAATGTTTACATCATGTTAGCACATAGTAGTTATCAGCAAAATTCAACGGTACACTCCATTGAGTTCAAAGCATTGCTTTCTATGCAATGCATTCTGTGGTAAGGTTGTGTACATAACTACTCAGGGTGATTTGGAACGCTATAGATATTGCATGTAGAGTGCTCAGTTCCATGGAGTACTCTAATGCAAGCTGAATTCAGTAACCTACATGGTACCATTTACAGTGAAACAGCCACTGACTTGGTTTAATTCTGCAAAGGCTAAAGTTCCACTGTGCAGAGAAGGTAATGTTACTGAATGTAACTTCTGGATTATAGGTAGCACACTCATAGAATTGGGTGCAAACAACTCTAAATAATATTGGTAGTATAATAACAATGTTTACATCATGTCAGCACATAGTGGTTATCAGCAAAATTCAACTGTACACTCCATTGAGTTCAAAGCATTACTTTCTATTCAATGCATTCTGTGGTAAGGTTGTGTACATAACTACTCAGGGTGATTTGGAACGATATAGATATTGCATGTAGAATTCACAGTGCCCTGGAATACTCCAATGAAAGCTGAATTCAGTACCCTACCTGGTACCATTTACAGTGGAACAGCCATTGACTTGGTTAAATTCTGCAACGGCTAAAGTTCCACTGTGCAAAGAAGGTAATTTTACTGAAAGTAACCTCTGGAGCATAGGTAGCACACTCATAAAATTGGTTGCAGACAACTCTAAATCATATTGTTAGTATACTAACAATGTTTACATCATGTTATCACATAGTAGTTATCCGCAAAATTCAAATGTACACTCCATTGAGTTGAAGGTATTACGTTCTATTCAATGCATTCTGTGGTAAGGTTGTGTACATAACGACTCTGGGTGATTTGGAACTGTAAAGATATTGCATGTAGAGTGCTCAGTGCCATGGAATACTCCAATGCCAGCTGAATTCAGTAACCTACCTGGTAGCATTTACAGTGGAACAGCCATTGATTTGGTTAAATTCTGCAACGGCTGAAGTTCCACTGTGTAAAGAAGGTAATGTTACTGAAAGTAACTTCTGGAGTATAGGTAGCACACTCATAGAATTGGGCGCAGACAACTCTAAATCATATGGGTAGCATAATAACAATGTTTACATCATGTTAGCACATAGTAGTTAACAGCAAAATTGAACTCTACACTCCATTGAGTTGAAGGCATTACGTTCTATTCAATGCATTCTGTGGTAAGGTTGTGTACATAACCACTCTGGGTTTTTTGGAACTGTATAGATATTGCATGTAGAGTGCACAGTGCCATGGAATACTCCAATGCAAGATGAATTCAGTAACCTACCTGTTACCATTTAGAGTGGAACAGCCATTGACTTGGATTACTTCTGCAAAGTCTAAAGTTCCACTTTGTAGAGAAGGTAACGTTACTGAAAGTAAATTCTGGAGTATAGGTAGCACACTCATAGAATTGGGTGCAGACAACTCTAAATCATATGGGTAGTATAATAACAATGTTTACATCATGTTAGCACATAGTAGTTATCAGCAAAATTCAACTGTACACTCCATTGAGTTGAATGCATTACTTTCTATTCAATGCATTCTGTGGTAAGGTTGTGTACATAACTACTCTGGGTGATTTCGAACTGTATAGATATTTCATGTAGAGTGCTCAGTGCCATGGAATACTCCAATCCAAGCTGAATTCAGTAACCTACCTGGTACCATTTACAGTGGAACAACCATTGACTTGGTTTAATTTTGCAAAGGCTAAAGTTCCACTGTGTAGAGAAGGTAATGTTGCTGAAAGTAACTTCTGGAGTATAGGTAGCACACTCATATAATTGGGTGCAGACAACTCTAAATAATATGGGTAGTATAATAACAATGTTTACATCATGTTAGCACATAGTAGTTATCAGCAAAATTCAACTGTACACTCCATTGAGTTGAATGCATTACCTTCTATTCAATGCATTCTGTGGTAAGGTTGTGTACATAACTACTCTGGGAGATTTGGAACTGTATAGATATTGCATGTAGAGTGCTCAGTGCCATGGAATACTCCAATGCAAGCTGAATTCAGTAACCTACCTGTTACCATTTAGAGTGGAACAGCCATTGACTTGGATTACTTCTGCAAAGTCTAAAGTTCCACTTTGTAGAGAAGGTAATGTTACTGAAAGTAATTTCTGGAGTATAGGTAGCACACTCAAAGAATTGGGTGCAGACAACTCTAAATCATATGGGTAGTATAATAACGATGTTTACATCATGTTAGCACATAGTGGTTATCAGCAAAATTCAACTGTACACTCCATCGAGTTCAAAGCATTACTTACTATTCAATGCATTCTGTGGTAAGTTTGTGTACATAACTACTCAGGGTGATTTGGAACGATATAGATATTGCATGTAGAATTCACAGTGCCCTGGAATACTCCAATGCAAGATGAATTCAGTAACCTACCTGGTAGCATTTACAGTGGAACAGCCATTCATTTGGTTTAATTATGCAAAGGCTGAAGTTCCACTGTGTAAAGAAGGTAGTGATACTCAACGTAACTTCTGAAGTATAGGTAGCAAACTCATAGAATTGGGTGCAGTCAACTATAAATCATATGGGTAGTATAATAACAATGTTTACATCATGTTAGCACATAGTAGTTATCAGCAAAATTCAACTGTACACTCCATTGAGTTCAAAGCATTGCTTTCTATGCAATGCATTCTGTGGTAAGGTTGTGTACATAACTACTCAGGGTGATTTGGAACGCTATAGATATTGCATGTAGAGTGCTCAGTTCCATGGAGTACTCTAATGCAAGCTGAATTCAGTAACCTACATGGTACCATTTACAGTGAAACAGCCACTGACTTGGTTTAATTCTGCAAAGGCTAAAGTTCCACTGTGCAGAGAAGGTAATGTTACTGAATGTAACTTCTGGATTATAGGTAGCACACTCATAGAATTGGGTGCAAACAACTCTAAATAATATTGGTAGTATAATAACAATGTTTACATCATGTCAGCACATAGTGGTTATCAGCAAAATTCAACTGTACACTCCATTGAGTTCAAAGCATTACTTTCTATTCAATGCATTCTGTGGTAAGGTTGTGTACATAACTACTCAGGGTGATTTGGAACGATATAGATATTGCATGTAGAATTCACAGTGCCCTGGAATACTCCAATGAAAGCTGAATTCAGTACCCTACCTGGTACCATTTACAGTGGAACAGCCATTGACTTGGTTAAATTCTGCAACGGCTAAAGTTCCACTGTGCAAATAAGGTAATTTTACTGAAAGTAACCTCTGGAGCATAGGTAGCACACTCATAAAATTGGTTGCAGACAACTCTAAATCATATTGTTAGTATACTAACAATGTTTACATCATGTTATCACATAGTAGTTATCCGCAAAATTCAAATGTACACTCCATTGAGTTGAAGGTATTACGTTCTATTCAATGCATTCTGTGGTAAGGTTGTGTACATAACTACTCTGGGTGATTTGGAACTGTAAAGATATTGCATGTAGAGTGCTCAGTGCCATGGAATACTCCAATGCCAGCTGAATTCAGTAACCTACCTGGTAGCATTTACAGTGGAACAGCCATTGATTTGGTTAAATTCTGCAACGGCTGAAGTTCCACTGTGTAAAGAAGGTAATGTTACTGAAAGTAACTTCTGGAGTATAGGTAGCACACTCATAGAATTGGGCGCAGACAACTCTAAATCATATGGGTAGTATAATAACAATGTTTACATCATGTTAGCACATAGTAGTTAACAGCAAAATTGAACTCTACACTCCATTGAGTTGAAGGCATTACGTTCTATTCAATGCATTCTGTGGTAAGGTTGTGTACATAACCACTCTGGGTTTTTTGGAACTGTATAGATATTGCATGTAGAGTGCACAGTGCCATGGAATACTCCAATGCAAGATGAATTCAGTAACCTACCTGTTACCATTTAGAGTGGAACAGCCATTGACTTGGATTACTTCTGCAAAGTCTAAAGTTCCACTTTGTAGAGAAGGTAACGTTACTGAAAGTAAATTCTGGAGTATAGGTAGCACACTCATAGAATTGGGTGCAGACAACTCTAAATCATATGGGTAGTATAATAACAATGTTTACATCATGTTAGCACATAGTAGTTATCAGCAAAATTCAACTGTACACTCCATTGAGTTGAATGCATTACTTTCTATTCAATGCATTCTGTGGTAAGGTTGTGTACATAACTACTCTGGGTGATTTCGAACTGTATAGATATTTCATGTAGAGTGCTCAGTGCCATGGAATACTCCAATCCAAGCTGAATTCAGTAACCTACCTGGTACCATTTACAGTGGAACAGCCATTGACTTGGTTTAATTTTGCAAAGGCTAAAGTTCCACTGTGTAGAGAAGGTAATGTTGCTGAAAGTAACTTCTGGAGTATAGGTAGCACACTCATATAATTGGGTGCAGACAACTCTAAATAATATGGGTAGTATAATAACAATGTTTACATCATGTTAGCACATAGTAGTTATCAGCAAAATTCAACTGTACACTCCATTGAGTTGAATGCATTACCTTCTATTCAATGCATTCTGTGGTAAGGTTGTGTACATAACTACTCTGGGAGATTTGGAACTGTATAGATATTGCATGTAGAGTGCTCAGTGCCATGGAATACTCCAATGCAAGCTGAATTCAGTAACCTACCTGTTACCATTTAGAGTGGAACAGCCATTGACTTGGATTACTTCTGCAAAGTCTAAAGTTCCACTTTGTAGAGAAGGTAATGTTACTGAAAGTAATTTCTGGAGTATAGGTAGCACACTCAAAGAATTGGGTGCAGACAACTCTAAATCATATGGGTAGTATAATAACGATGTTTACATCATGTTAGCACATAGTGGTTATCAGCAAAATTCAACTGTACACTCCATTGAGTTCAAAGCATTACTTACTATTCAATGCATTCTGTGGTAAGTTTGTGTACATAACTACTCAGGGTGATTTGGAACGATATAGATATTGCATGTAGAATTCACAGTGCCCTGGAATACTCCAATGCAAGATGAATTCAGTAACCTGCCTGGTAGCATTTACAGTGGAACAGCCATTCATTTGGTTTAATTATGCAAAGGCTGAAGTTCCACTGTGTAAAGAAGGCAGTGATACTGAACGTAACTTCTGAAGTATAGGTAGCAAACTCATAGAATTGGGTGCAGTCAACTATAAATCATATGGGTAGTATAATAACAATGTTTACATCATGTTAGCACATAGTAGTTATCAGCAAAATTCAACTGTACACTCCATTGAGTTCAAAGCATTGCTTTCTATGCAATGCATTCTGTGGTAAGGTTGTGTACATAACTACTCAGGGTGATTTGGAACGCTATAGATATTGCATGTAGAGTGCTCAGTTCCATGGAGTACTCTAATGCAAGCTGAATTCAGTAACCTACATGGTACCATTTACAGTGAAACAGCCACTGACTTGGTTTAATTCTGCAAAGGCTAAAGTTCCACTGTGCAGAGAAGGTAATGTTACTGAATGTAACTTCTGGATTATAGGTAGCACACTCATAGAATTGGGTGCAAACAACTCTAAATAATATTGGTAGTATAATAACAATGTTTACATCATGTCAGCACATAGTGGTTATCAGCAAAATTCAACTGTACACTCCATTGAGTTCAAAGCATTACTTTCTATTCAATGCATTCTGTGGTAAGGTTGTGTACATAACTACTCAGGGTGATTTGGAACGATATAGATATTGCATGTAGAATTCACAGTGCCCTGGAATACTCCAATGAAAGCTGAATTCAGTACCCTACCTGGTACCATTTACAGTGGAACAGCCATTGACTTGGTTAAATTCTGCAACGGCTAAAGTTCCACTGTGCAAAGAAGGTAATTTTACTGAAAGTAACCTCTGGAGCATAGGTAGCACACTCATAAAATTGGTTGCAGACAACTCTAAATCATATTGTTAGTATACTAACAATGTTTACATCATGTTATCACATAGTAGTTATCCGCAAAATTCAAATGTACACTCCATTGAGTTGAAGGTATTACGTTCTATTCAATGCATTCTGTGGTAAGGTTGTGTACATAACGACTCTGGGTGATTTGGAACTGTAAAGATATTGCATGTAGAGTGCTCAGTGCCATGGAATACTCCAATGCCAGCTGAATTCAGTAACCTACCTGGTAGCATTTACAGTGGAACAGCCATTGATTTGGTTAAATTCTGCAACGGCTGAAGTTCCACTGTGTAAAGAAGGTAATGTTACTGAAAGTAACTTCTGGAGTATAGGTAGCACACTCATAGAATTGGGCGCAGACAACTCTAAATCATATGGGTAGCATAATAACAATGTTTACATCATGTTAGCACATAGTAGTTAACAGCAAAATTGAACTGTACACTCCATTGAGTTGAAGGCATTACGTTCTATTCAATGCATTCTGTGGTAAGGTTGTGTACATAACCACTCTGGGTTTTTTGGAACTGTATAGATATTGCATGTAGAGTGCACAGTGCCATGGAATACTCCAATGCAAGATGAATTCAGTAACCTACCTGTTACCATTTAGAGTGGAACAGCCATTGACTTGGATTACTTCTGCAAAGTCTAAAGTTCCACTTTGTAGAGAAGGTAACGTTACTGAAAGTAAATTCTGGAGTATAGGTAGCACACTCATAGAATTGGGTGCAGACAACTCTAAATCATATGGGTAGTATAATAACAATGTTTACATCATGTTAGCACATAGTAGTTATCAGCAAAATTCAACTGTACACTCCATTGAGTTGAATGCATTACTTTCTATTCAATGCATTCTGTGGTAAGGTTGTGTACATAACTACTCTGGGTGATTTCGAACTGTATAGATATTTCATGTAGAGTGCTCAGTGCCATGGAATACTCCAATCCAAGCTGAATTCAGTAACCTACCTGGTACCATTTACAGTGGAACAGCCATTGACTTGGTTTAATTTTGCAAAGGCTAAAGTTCCACTGTGTAGAGAAGGTAATGTTGCTGAAAGTAACTTCTGGAGTATAGGTAGCACACTCATATAATTGGGTGCAGACAACTCTAAATAATATGGGTAGTATAATAACAATGTTTACATCATGTTAGCACATAGTAGTTATCAGCAAAATTCAACTGTACACTCCATTGAGTTGAATGCATTACCTTCTATTCAATGCATTCTGTGGTAAGGTTGTGTACATAACTACTCTGGGAGATTTGGAACTGTATAGATATTGCATGTAGAGTGCTCAGTGCCATGGAATACTCCAATGCAAGCTGAATTCAGTAACCTACCTGTTACCATTTAGAGTGGAACAGCCATTGACTTGGATTACTTCTGCAAAGTCTAAAGTTCCACTTTGTAGAGAAGGTAATGTTACTGAAAGTAATTTCTGGAGTATAGGTAGCACACTCAAAGAATTGGGTGCAGACAACTCTAAATCATATGGGTAGTATAATAACGATGTTTACATCATGTTAGCACATAGTGGTTATCAGCAAAATTCAACTGTACACTCCATCGAGTTCAAAGCATTACTTACTATTCAATGCATTCTGTGGTAAGTTTGTGTACATAACTACTCAGGGTGATTTGGAACGATATAGATATTGCATGTAGAATTCACAGTGCCCTGGAATACTCCAATGCAAGATGAATTCAGTAACCTACCTGGTAGCATTTACAGTGGAACAGCCATTCATTTGGTTTAATTATGCAAAGGCTGAAGTTCCACTGTGTAAAGAAGGTAGTGATACTCAACGTAACTTCTGAAGTATAGGTAGCAAACTCATAGAATTGGGTGCAGTCAACTATAAATCATATGGGTAGTATAATAACAATGTTTACATCATGTTAGCACATAGTAGTTAACAGCAAAATTCAACTGTACACTCCATTGAGTTCAAAGCATTGCTTTCTATGCAATGCATTCTGTGGTAAGGTTGTGTACATAACTACTCAGGGTGATTTGGAACGCTATAGATATTGCATGTAGAGTGCTCAGTTCCATGGAGTACTCTAATGCAAGCTGAATTCAGTAACCTACATGGTACCATTTACAGTGAAACAGCCACTGACTTGGTTTAATTCTGCAAAGGCTAAAGTTCCACTGTGCAGAGAAGGTAATGTTACTGAATGTAACTTCTGGATTATAGGTAGCACACTCATAGAATTGGGTGCAAACAACTCTAAATAATATTGGTAGTATAATAACAATGTTTACATCATGTCAGCACATAGTGGTTATCAGCAAAATTCAACTGTACACTCCATTGAGTTCAAAGCATTACTTTCTATTCAATGCATTCTGTGGTAAGGTTGTGTACATAACTACTCAGGGTGATTTGGAACGATATAGATATTGCATGTAGAATTCACAGTGCCCTGGAATACTCCAATGAAAGCTGAATTCAGTACCCTACCTGGTACCATTTACAGTGGAACAGCCATTGACTTGGTTAAATTCTGCAACGGCTAAAGTTCCACTGTGCAAATAAGGTAATTTTACTGAAAGTAACCTCTGGAGCATAGGTAGCACACTCATAAAATTGGTTGCAGACAACTCTAAATCATATTGTTAGTATACTAACAATGTTTACATCATGTTATCACATAGTAGTTATCCGCAAAATTCAAATGTACACTCCATTGAGTTGAAGGTATTACGTTCTATTCAATGCATTCTGTGGTAAGGTTGTGTACATAACTACTCTGGGTGATTTGGAACTGTAAAGATATTGCATGTAGAGTGCTCAGTGCCATGGAATACTCCAATGCCAGCTGAATTCAGTAACCTACCTGGTAGCATTTACAGTGGAACAGCCATTGATTTGGTTAAATTCTGCAACGGCTGAAGTTCCACTGTGTAAAGAAGGTAATGTTACTGAAAGTAACTTCTGGAGTATAGGTAGCACACTCATAGAATTGGGCGCAGACAACTCTAAATCATATGGGTAGTATAATAACAATGTTTACATCATGTTAGCACATAGTAGTTAACAGCAAAATTGAACTCTACACTCCATTGAGTTGAAGGCATTACGTTCTATTCAATGCATTCTGTGGTAAGGTTGTGTACATAACCACTCTGGGTTTTTTGGAACTGTATAGATATTGCATGTAGAGTGCACAGTGCCATGGAATACTCCAATGCAAGATGAATTCAGTAACCTACCTGTTACCATTTAGAGTGGAACAGCCATTGACTTGGATTACTTCTGCAAAGTCTAAAGTTCCACTTTGTAGAGAAGGTAACGTTACTGAAAGTAAATTCTGGAGTATAGGTAGCACACTCATAGAATTGGGTGCAGACAACTCTAAATCATATGGGTAGTATAATAACAATGTTTACATCATGTTAGCACATAGTAGTTATCAGCAAAATTCAACTGTACACTCCATTGAGTTGAATGCATTACTTTCTATTCAATGCATTCTGTGGTAAGGTTGTGTACATAACTACTCTGGGTGATTTCGAACTGTATAGATATTTCATGTAGAGTGCTCAGTGCCATGGAATACTCCAATCCAAGCTGAATTCAGTAACCTACCTGGTACCATTTACAGTGGAACAGCCATTGACTTGGTTTAATTTTGCAAAGGCTAAAGTTCCACTGTGTAGAGAAGGTAATGTTGCTGAAAGTAACTTCTGGAGTATAGGTAGCACACTCATATAATTGGGTGCAGACAACTCTAAATAATATGGGTAGTATAATAACAATGTTTACATCATGTTAGCACATAGTAGTTATCAGCAAAATTCAACTGTACACTCCATTGAGTTGAATGCATTACCTTCTATTCAATGCATTCTGTGGTAAGGTTGTGTACATAACTACTCTGGGAGATTTGGAACTGTATAGATATTGCATGTAGAGTGCTCAGTGCCATGGAATACTCCAATCCAAGCTGAATTCAGTAACCTACCTGGTACCATTTCCAGTGGAACAGCCATTGACTTGGTTTAATTTTGCAAAGGCTGAAGTTCCACTGTGTAAAGAAGGTAATGTTACTGAAAGTAACTTCTGGAGTATAGGTAGCACACTCATAGAATTTGTTGCAGACAGCTCTAAATCATATGGTGAATATAGTAATAAGGGTTGCATCATGTTAGCCCATACTACCTTCAGCAAAGTTGAACTAAAAACACCATTGAGTTGAATGCATTACTTTCTATTGAATGCATTCTGTGGTAACGTTGTGTACATAACTACTCAGCGTGATTTGGAACTGTATAAATATTGCATGTAGAATTCACAGTGCCCTGGAATACTCCAATGAAAGCTGAATTCAGTAACCTACATGGTACCATTTACAGTGAAACAGCCACTGACTTGGTTTAATTCTGCAAAGGCTAAAGTTCCACTGTGCAAAGAAGGTAATTTTACTGAAAGTAACCTCTGGAGCATAGGTAGCACACTCATAAAATTGGTTGCAGACAACTCTAAATCATATTGTTAGTATACTAACAATGTTTACATCATGTTATCACATAGTAGTTATCCGCAAAATTCAAATGTACACTCCATTGAGTTGAAAGTATTACGTTCTATTCAATGCATTCTGTGGTAAGGTTGTGTACATAACTACTCTGGGTGATTTGGAACTGTAAAGATATTGCATGTAGAGTGCTCAGTGCCATGGAATACTCCAATGCCAGCTGAATTCAGTAACCTACCTGGTAGCATTTACAGTGGAACAGCCATTGATTTGGTTAAATTCTGCAAAGGCTGAAGTTCCACTGTGTAAAGAAGGTAATGTTACTGAAAGTAACTTCTGGAGTATAGGTAGCACACTCATAGAATTGGGCGCAGACAACTCTAAATCATATGGGTAGTATAATAACAATGTTTACATCATGTTAGCACATAGTAGTTAACAGCAAAATTGAACTGTACACTCCATTGAGTTGAAGGCATTACGTTCTATTCAATGCATTCTGTGGTAAGGTTGTGTACATAACCACTCTGGGTTTTTTGGAACTGTATAGATATTGCATGTAGAGTGCACAGTGCCATGGAATACTCCAATGCAAGATGAATTCAGTAACCTACCTGGTAGCATTTACAGTGGAACAGCCATTGATTTGGTTTAATTATGCAAAGGCTGATGTTCCACTGTGTAAAGAAGGTAAAGTGACTGAAAGTAACTTCTGGAGAATAGGTAGCACACTCATAGAATTGGGTGCAGACAACTCTAAATCATATCTGTAGTAGAATAACAAAGTTTACAACACGTTAGCACATAGTAGTTATCAGCAAAATTGAACTGTACACTCCATTGAGTTGAATGCATTACTTTCTATTCAATGCATTCTGTGGTACGGTTGTGTACATAACCACTCTGGGTGGTTTGGAACTGTATAGATATTGCATGTAGAGTGCTCAGTGCCATGGAATACACCAATGCAAGCTGAATTCAGTAACCTACCTGTTACCATTTAGAGTGGAACAGCCATTGACTTGGATTACTTCTGCAAAGTCTAAAGTTCCACTTTGTAGAGAAGGTAACGTTACTGAAAGTAAATTCTGGAGTATAGGTAGCACACTCATAGAATTGGGTGCAGACAACTCTAAATCATATGGGTAGTATAATAACAATGTTTACATCATGTTAGCACATAGTAGTTATCAGCAAAATTCAACTGTACACTCCATTGAGTTGAATGCATTACTTTCTATTCAATGCATTCTGTGGTAAGGTTGTGTACATAACTACTCTGGGTGATTTCGAACTGTATAGATATTTCATGTAGAGTGCTCAGTGCCATGGAATACTCCAATCCAAGCTGAATTCAGTAACCTACCTGGTACCATTTACAGTGGAACAGCCATTGACTTGGTTTAATTTTGCAAAGGCTAAAGTTCCACTGTGTAGAGAAGGTAATGTTGCTGAAAGTAACTTCTGGAGTATAGGTAGCACACTCATATAATTGGGTGCAGACAACTCTAAATAATATGGGTAGTATAATAACAATGTTTACATCATGTTAGCACATAGTAGTTATCAGCAAAATTCAACTGTACACTCCATTGAGTTGAATGCATTACCTTCTATTCAATGCATTCTGTGGTAAGGTTGTGTACATAACTACTCTGGGAGATTTGGAACTGTATAGATATTGCATGTAGAGTGCTCAGTGCCATGGAATACTCCAATGCAAGCTGAATTCAGTAACCTACCTGTTACCATTTAGAGTGGAACAGCCATTGACTTGGATTACTTCTGCAAAGTCTAAAGTTCCACTTTGTAGAGAAGGTAATGTTACTGAAAGTAATTTCTGGAGTATAGGTAGCACACTCAAAGAATTGGGTGCAGACAACTCTAAATCATATGGGTAGTATAATAACGATGTTTACATCATGTTAGCACATAGTGGTTATCAGCAAAATTCAACTGTACACTCCATTGAGTTCAAAGCATTACTTACTATTCAATGCATTCTGTGGTAAGTTTGTGTACATAACTACTCAGGGTGATTTGGAACGATATAGATATTGCATGTAGAATTCACAGTGCCCTGGAATACTCCAATGCAAGATGAATTCAGTAACCTGCCTGGTAGCATTTACAGTGGAACAGCCATTCATTTGGTTTAATTATGCAAAGGCTGAAGTTCCACTGTGTAAAGAAGGCAGTGATACTGAACGTAACTTCTGAAGTATAGGTAGCAAACTCATAGAATTGGGTGCAGTCAACTATAAATCATATGGGTAGTATAATAACAATGTTTACATCATGTTAGCACATAGTAGTTATCAGCAAAATTCAACTGTACACTCCATTGAGTTCAAAGCATTGCTTTCTATGCAATGCATTCTGTGGTAAGGTTGTGTACATAACTACTCAGGGTGATTTGGAACGCTATAGATATTGCATGTAGAGTGCTCAGTTCCATGGAGTACTCTAATGCAAGCTGAATTCAGTAACCTACATGGTACCATTTACAGTGAAACAGCCACTGACTTGGTTTAATTCTGCAAAGGCTAAAGTTCCACTGTGCAGAGAAGGTAATGTTACTGAATGTAACTTCTGGATTATAGGTAGCACACTCATAGAATTGGGTGCAAACAACTCTAAATAATATTGGTAGTATAATAACAATGTTTACATCATGTCAGCACATAGTGGTTATCAGCAAAATTCAACTGTACACTCCATTGAGTTCAAAGCATTACTTTCTATTCAATGCATTCTGTGGTAAGGTTGTGTACATAACTACTCAGGGTGATTTGGAACGATATAGATATTGCATGTAGAATTCACAGTGCCCTGGAATACTCCAATGAAAGCTGAATTCAGTACCCTACCTGGTACCATTTACAGTGGAACAGCCATTGACTTGGTTAAATTCTGCAACGGCTAAAGTTCCACTGTGCAAAGAAGGTAATTTTACTGAAAGTAACCTCTGGAGCATAGGTAGCACACTCATAAAATTGGTTGCAGACAACTCTAAATCATATTGTTAGTATACTAACAATGTTTACATCATGTTATCACATAGTAGTTATCCGCAAAATTCAAATGTACACTCCATTGAGTTGAAGGTATTACGTTCTATTCAATGCATTCTGTGGTAAGGTTGTGTACATAACGACTCTGGGTGATTTGGAACTGTAAAGATATTGCATGTAGAGTGCTCAGTGCCATGGAATACTCCAATGCCAGCTGAATTCAGTAACCTACCTGGTAGCATTTACAGTGGAACAGCCATTGATTTGGTTAAATTCTGCAACGGCTGAAGTTCCACTGTGTAAAGAAGGTAATGTTACTGAAAGTAACTTCTGGAGTATAGGTAGCACACTCATAGAATTGGGCGCAGACAACTCTAAATCATATGGGTAGCATAATAACAATGTTTACATCATGTTAGCACATAGTAGTTAACAGCAAAATTGAACTGTACACTCCATTGAGTTGAAGGCATTACGTTCTATTCAATGCATTCTGTGGTAAGGTTGTGTACATAACCACTCTGGGTTTTTTGGAACTGTATAGATATTGCATGTAGAGTGCACAGTGCCATGGAATACTCCAATGCAAGATGAATTCAGTAACCTACCTGTTACCATTTAGAGTGGAACAGCCATTGACTTGGATTACTTCTGCAAAGTCTAAAGTTCCACTTTGTAGAGAAGGTAACGTTACTGAAAGTAAATTCTGGAGTATAGGTAGCACACTCATAGAATTGGGTGCAGACAACTCTAAATCATATGGGTAGTATAATAACAATGTTTACATCATGTTAGCACATAGTAGTTATCAGCAAAATTCAACTGTACACTCCATTGAGTTGAATGCATTACTTTCTATTCAATGCATTCTGTGGTAAGGTTGTGTACATAACTACTCTGGGTGATTTCGAACTGTATAGATATTTCATGTAGAGTGCTCAGTGCCATGGAATACTCCAATCCAAGCTGAATTCAGTAACCTACCTGGTACCATTTACAGTGGAACAGCCATTGACTTGGTTTAATTTTGCAAAGGCTAAAGTTCCACTGTGTAGAGAAGGTAATGTTGCTGAAAGTAACTTCTGGAGTATAGGTAGCACACTCATATAATTGGGTGCAGACAACTCTAAATAATATGGGTAGTATAATAACAATGTTTACATCATGTTAGCACATAGTAGTTATCAGCAAAATTCAACTGTACACTCCATTGAGTTGAATGCATTACCTTCTATTCAATGCATTCTGTGGTAAGGTTGTGTACATAACTACTCTGGGAGATTTGGAACTGTATAGATATTGCATGTAGAGTGCTCAGTGCCATGGAATACTCCAATGCAAGCTGAATTCAGTAACCTACCTGTTACCATTTAGAGTGGAACAGCCATTGACTTGGATTACTTCTGCAAAGTCTAAAGTTCCACTTTGTAGAGAAGGTAATGTTACTGAAAGTAATTTCTGGAGTATAGGTAGCACACTCAAAGAATTGGGTGCAGACAACTCTAAATCATATGGGTAGTATAATAACGATGTTTACATCATGTTAGCACATAGTGGTTATCAGCAAAATTCAACTGTACACTCCATCGAGTTCAAAGCATTACTTACTATTCAATGCATTCTGTGGTAAGTTTGTGTACATAACTACTCAGGGTGATTTGGAACGATATAGATATTGCATGTAGAATTCACAGTGCCCTGGAATACTCCAATGCAAGATGAATTCAGTAACCTACCTGGTAGCATTTACAGTGGAACAGCCATTCATTTGGTTTAATTATGCAAAGGCTGAAGTTCCACTGTGTAAAGAAGGTAGTGATACTCAACGTAACTTCTGAAGTATAGGTAGCAAACTCATAGAATTGGGTGCAGTCAACTATAAATCATATGGGTAGTATAATAACAATGTTTACATCATGTTAGCACATAGTAGTTATCAGCAAAATTCAACTGTACACTCCATTGAGTTCAAAGCATTGCTTTCTATGCAATGCATTCTGTGGTAAGGTTGTGTACATAACTACTCAGGGTGATTTGGAACGCTATAGATATTGCATGTAGAGTGCTCAGTTCCATGGAGTACTCTAATGCAAGCTGAATTCAGTAACCTACATGGTACCATTTACAGTGAAACAGCCACTGACTTGGTTTAATTCTGCAAAGGCTAAAGTTCCACTGTGCAGAGAAGGTAATGTTACTGAATGTAACTTCTGGATTATAGGTAGCACACTCATAGAATTGGGTGCAAACAACTCTAAATAATATTGGTAGTATAATAACAATGTTTACATCATGTCAGCACATAGTGGTTATCAGCAAAATTCAACTGTACACTCCATTGAGTTCAAAGCATTACTTTCTATTCAATGCATTCTGTGGTAAGGTTGTGTACATAACTACTCAGGGTGATTTGGAACGATATAGATATTGCATGTAGAATTCACAGTGCCCTGGAATACTCCAATGAAAGCTGAATTCAGTACCCTACCTGGTACCATTTACAGTGGAACAGCCATTGACTTGGTTAAATTCTGCAACGGCTAAAGTTCCACTGTGCAAAGAAGGTAATTTTACTGAAAGTAACCTCTGGAGCATAGGTAGCACACTCATAAAATTGGTTGCAGACAACTCTAAATCATATTGTTAGTATACTAACAATGTTTACATCATGTTATCACATAGTAGTTATCCGCAAAATTCAAATGTACACTCCATTGAGTTGAAGGTATTACGTTCTATTCAATGCATTCTGTGGTAAGGTTGTGTACATAACTACTCTGGGTGATTTGGAACTGTAAAGATATTGCATGTAGAGTGCTCAGTGCCATGGAATACTCCAATGCCAGCTGAATTCAGTAACCTACCTGGTAGCATTTACAGTGGAACAGCCATTGATTTGGTTAAATTCTGCAACGGCTGAAGTTCCACTGTGTAAAGAAGGTAATGTTACTGAAAGTAACTTCTGGAGTATAGGTAGCACACTCATAGAATTGGGCGCAGACAACTCTAAATCATATGGGTAGTATAATAACAATGTTTACATCATGTTAGCACATAGTAGTTAACAGCAAAATTGAACTCTACACTCCATTGAGTTGAAGGCATTACGTTCTATTCAATGCATTCTGTGGTAAGGTTGTGTACATAACCACTCTGGGTTTTTTGGAACTGTATAGATATTGCATGTAGAGTGCACAGTGCCATGGAATACTCCAATGCAAGATGAATTCAGTAACCTACCTGTTACCATTTAGAGTGGAACAGCCATTGACTTGGATTACTTCTGCAAAGTCTAAAGTTCCACTTTGTAGAGAAGGTAACGTTACTGAAAGTAAATTCTGGAGTATAGGTAGCACACTCATAGAATTGGGTGCAGACAACTCTAAATCATATGGGTAGTATAATAACAATGTTTACATCATGTTAGCACATAGTAGTTATCAGCAAAATTCAACTGTACACTCCATTGAGTTGAATGCATTACTTTCTATTCAATGCATTCTGTGGTAAGGTTGTGTACATAACTACTCTGGGTGATTTCGAACTGTATAGATATTTCATGTAGAGTGCTCAGTGCCATGGAATACTCCAATCCAAGCTGAATTCAGTAACCTACCTGGTACCATTTACAGTGGAACAGCCATTGACTTGGTTTAATTTTGCAAAGGCTAAAGTTCCACTGTGTAGAGAAGGTAATGTTGCTGAAAGTAACTTCTGGAGTATAGGTAGCACACTCATATAATTGGGTGCAGACAACTCTAAATAATATGGGTAGTATAATAACAATGTTTACATCATGTTAGCACATAGTAGTTATCAGCAAAATTCAACTGTACACTCCATTGAGTTGAATGCATTACCTTCTATTCAATGCATTCTGTGGTAAGGTTGTGTACATAACTACTCTGGGAGATTTGGAACTGTATAGATATTGCATGTAGAGTGCTCAGTGCCATGGAATACTCCAATCCAAGCTGAATTCAGTAACCTACCTGGTACCATTTCCAGTGGAACAGCCATTGACTTGGTTTAATTTTGCAAAGGCTGAAGTTCCACTGTGTAAAGAAGGTAATGTTACTGAAAGTAACTTCTGGAGTATAGGTAGCACACTCATAGAATTTGTTGCAGACAGCTCTAAATCATATGGTGAATATAGTAATAAGGGTTGCATCATGTTAGCCCATACTACCTTCAGCAAAGTTGAACTAAAAACACCATTGAGTTGAATGCATTACTTTCTATTGAATGCATTCTGTGGTAACGTTGTGTACATAACTACTCAGCGTGATTTGGAACTGTATAAATATTGCATGTAGAATTCACAGTGCCCTGGAATACTCCAATGAAAGCTGAATTCAGTAACCTACATGGTACCATTTACAGTGAAACAGCCACTGACTTGGTTTAATTCTGCAAAGGCTAAAGTTCCACTGTGCAAAGAAGGTAATTTTACTGAAAGTAACCTCTGGAGCATAGGTAGCACACTCATAAAATTGGTTGCAGACAACTCTAAATCATATTGTTAGTATACTAACAATGTTTACATCATGTTATCACATAGTAGTTATCCGCAAAATTCAAATGTACACTCCATTGAGTTGAAAGTATTACGTTCTATTCAATGCATTCTGTGGTAAGGTTGTGTACATAACTACTCTGGGTGATTTGGAACTGTAAAGATATTGCATGTAGAGTGCTCAGTGCCATGGAATACTCCAATGCCAGCTGAATTCAGTAACCTACCTGGTAGCATTTACAGTGGAACAGCCATTGATTTGGTTAAATTCTGCAAAGGCTGAAGTTCCACTGTGTAAAGAAGGTAATGTTACTGAAAGTAACTTCTGGAGTATAGGTAGCACACTCATAGAATTGGGCGCAGACAACTCTAAATCATATGGGTAGTATAATAACAATGTTTACATCATGTTAGCACATAGTAGTTAACAGCAAAATTGAACTGTACACTCCATTGAGTTGAAGGCATTACGTTCTATTCAATGCATTCTGTGGTAAGGTTGTGTACATAACCACTCTGGGTTTTTTGGAACTGTATAGATATTGCATGTAGAGTGCACAGTGCCATGGAATACTCCAATGCAAGATGAATTCAGTAACCTACCTGGTAGCATTTACAGTGGAACAGCCATTGATTTGGTTTAATTATGCAAAGGCTGATGTTCCACTGTGTAAAGAAGGTAAAGTGACTGAAAGTAACTTCTGGAGAATAGGTAGCACACTCATAGAATTGGGTGCAGACAACTCTAAATCATATCTGTAGTAGAATAACAAAGTTTACAACACGTTAGCACATAGTAGTTATCAGCAAAATTGAACTGTACACTCCATTGAGTTGAATGCATTACTTTCTATTCAATGCATTCTGTGGTACGGTTGTGTACATAACCACTCTGGGTGGTTTGGAACTGTATAGATATTGCATGTAGAGTGCTCAGTGCCATGGAATACACCAATGCAAGCTGAATTCAGTAACCTACCTGTTACCATTTAGAGTGGAACAGCCATTGACTTGGATTACTTCTGCAAAGTCTAAAGTTCCACTTTGTAGAGAAGGTAACGTTACTGAAAGTAAATTCTGGAGTATAGGTAGCACACTCATAGAATTGGGTGCAGACAACTCTAAATCATATGGGTAGTATAATAACAATGTTTACATCATGTTAGCACATAGTAGTTATCAGCAAAATTCAACTGTACACTCCATTGAGTTGAATGCATTACTTTCTATTCAATGCATTCTGTGGTAAGGTTGTGTACATAACTACTCTGGGTGATTTCGAACTGTATAGATATTTCATGTAGAGTGCTCAGTGCCATGGAATACTCCAATCCAAGCTGAATTCAGTAACCTACCTGGTACCATTTACAGTGGAACAGCCATTGACTTGGTTTAATTTTGCAAAGGCTAAAGTTCCACTGTGTAGAGAAGGTAATGTTGCTGAAAGTAACTTCTGGAGTATAGGTAGCACACTCATATAATTGGGTGCAGACAACTCTAAATAATATGGGTAGTATAATAACAATGTTTACATCATGTTAGCACATAGTAGTTATCAGCAAAATTCAACTGTACACTCCATTGAGTTGAATGCATTACCTTCTATTCAATGCATTCTGTGGTAAGGTTGTGTACATAACTACTCTGGGAGATTTGGAACTGTATAGATATTGCATGTAGAGTGCTCAGTGCCATGGAATACTCCAATCCAAGCTGAATTCAGTAACCTACCTGGTACCATTTCCAGTGGAACAGCCATTGACTTGGTTTAATTTTGCAAAGGCTGAAGTTCCACTGTGTAAAGAAGGTAATGTTACTGAAAGTAACTTCTGGAGTATAGGTAGCACACTCATAGAATTTGTTGCAGACAGCTCTAAATCATATGGTGAATATAGTAATAAGGGTTGCATCATGTTAGCCCATACTACCTTCAGCAAAGTTGAACTAAAAACACCATTGAGTTGAATGCATTACTTTCTATTGAATGCATTCTGTGGTAACGTTGTGTACATAACTACTCAGCGTGATTTGGAACTGTATAAATATTGCATGTAGAATTCACAGTGCCCTGGAATACTCCAATGAAAGCTGAATTCAGTAACCTACATGGTACCATTTACAGTGAAACAGCCACTGACTTGGTTTAATTCTGCAAAGGCTAAAGTTCCACTGTGCAAAGAAGGTAATTTTACTGAAAGTAACCTCTGGAGCATAGGTAGCACACTCATAAAATTGGTTGCAGACAACTCTAAATCATATTGTTAGTATACTAACAATGTTTACATCATGTTATCACATAGTAGTTATCCGCAAAATTCAAATGTACACTCCATTGAGTTGAAAGTATTACGTTCTATTCAATGCATTCTGTGGTAAGGTTGTGTACATAACTACTCTGGGTGATTTGGAACTGTAAAGATATTGCATGTAGAGTGCTCAGTGCCATGGAATACTCCAATGCCAGCTGAATTCAGTAACCTACCTGGTAGCATTTACAGTGGAACAGCCATTGATTTGGTTAAATTCTGCAAAGGCTGAAGTTCCACTGTGTAAAGAAGGTAATGTTACTGAAAGTAACTTCTGGAGTATAGGTAGCACACTCATAGAATTGGGCGCAGACAACTCTAAATCATATGGGTAGCATAATAACAATGTTTACATCATGTTAGCACATAGTAGTTAACAGCAAAATTGAACTGTACACTCCATTGAGTTGAAGGCATTACGTTCTATTCAATGCATTCTGTGGTAAGGTTGTGTACATAACCACTCTGGGTTTTTTGGAACTGTATAGATATTGCATGTAGAGTGCACAGTGCCATGGAATACTCCAATGCAAGATGAATTCAGTAACCTACCTGGTAGCATTTACAGTGGAACAGCCATTGATTTGGTTTAATTATGCAAAGGCTGATGTTCCACTGTGTAAAGAAGGTAAAGTGACTGAAAGTAACTTCTGGAGAATAGGTAGCACACTCATAGAATTGGGTGCAGACAACTCTAAATCATATCTGTAGTAGAATAACAAAGTTTACAACACGTTAGCACATAGTAGTTATCAGCAAAATTGAACTGTACACTCCATTGAGTTGAATGCATTACTTTCTATTCAATGCATTCTGTGGTACGGTTGTGTACATAACCACTCTGGGTGGTTTGGAACTGTATAGATATTGCATGTAGAGTGCTCAGTGCCATGGAATACACCAATGCAAGCTGAATTCAGTAACCTACCTGTTACCATTTAGAGTGGAACAGCCATTGACTTGGATTACTTCTGCAAAGTCTAAAGTTCCACTTTGTAGAGAAGGTAACGTTACTGAAAGTAAATTCTGGAGTATAGGTAGCACACTCATAGAATTGGGTGCAGACAACTCTAAATCATATGGGTAGTATAATAACAATGTTTACATCATGTTAGCACATAGTAGTTATCAGCAAAATTCAACTGTACACTCCATTGAGTTGAATGCATTACTTTCTATTCAATGCATTCTGTGGTAAGGTTGTGTACATAACTACTCTGGGTGATTTCGAACTGTATAGATATTTCATGTAGAGTGCTCAGTGCCATGGAATACTCCAATCCAAGCTGAATTCAGTAACCTACCTGGTACCATTTACAGTGGAACAGCCATTGACTTGGTTTAATTTTGCAAAGGCTAAAGTTCCACTGTGTAGAGAAGGTAATGTTGCTGAAAGTAACTTCTGGAGTATAGGTAGCACACTCATATAATTGGGTGCAGACAACTCTAAATAATATGGGTAGTATAATAACAATGTTTACATCATGTTAGCACATAGTAGTTATCAGCAAAATTCAACTGTACACTCCATTGAGTTGAATGCATTACCTTCTATTCAATGCATTCTGTGGTAAGGTTGTGTACATAACTACTCTGGGAGATTTGGAACTGTATAGATATTGCATGTAGAGTGCTCAGTGCCATGGAATACTCCAATGCAAGCTGAATTCAGTAACCTACCTGTTACCATTTAGAGTGGAACAGCCATTGACTTGGATTACTTCTGCAAAGTCTAAAGTTCCACTTTGTAGAGAAGGTAATGTTACTGAAAGTAATTTCTGGAGTATAGGTAGCACACTCAAAGAATTGGGTGCAGACAACTCTAAATCATATGGGTAGTATAATAACGATGTTTACATCATGTTAGCACATAGTGGTTATCAGCAAAATTCAACTGTACACTCCATTGAGTTCAAAGCATTACTTACTATTCAATGCATTCTGTGGTAAGTTTGTGTACATAACTACTCAGGGTGATTTGGAACGATATAGATATTGCATGTAGAATTCACAGTGCCCTGGAATACTCCAATGCAAGATGAATTCAGTAACCTGCCTGGTAGCATTTACAGTGGAACAGCCATTCATTTGGTTTAATTATGCAAAGGCTGAAGTTCCACTGTGTAAAGAAGGCAGTGATACTGAACGTAACTTCTGAAGTATAGGTAGCAAACTCATAGAATTGGGTGCAGTCAACTATAAATCATATGGGTAGTATAATAACAATGTTTACATCATGTTAGCACATAGTAGTTATCAGCAAAATTCAACTGTACACTCCATTGAGTTCAAAGCATTGCTTTCTATGCAATGCATTCTGTGGTAAGGTTGTGTACATAACTACTCAGGGTGATTTGGAACGCTATAGATATTGCATGTAGAGTGCTCAGTTCCATGGAGTACTCTAATGCAAGCTGAATTCAGTAACCTACATGGTACCATTTACAGTGAAACAGCCACTGACTTGGTTTAATTCTGCAAAGGCTAAAGTTCCACTGTGCAGAGAAGGTAATGTTACTGAATGTAACTTCTGGATTATAGGTAGCACACTCATAGAATTGGGTGCAAACAACTCTAAATAATATTGGTAGTATAATAACAATGTTTACATCATGTCAGCACATAGTGGTTATCAGCAAAATTCAACTGTACACTCCATTGAGTTCAAAGCATTACTTTCTATTCAATGCATTCTGTGGTAAGGTTGTGTACATAACTACTCAGGGTGATTTGGAACGATATAGATATTGCATGTAGAATTCACAGTGCCCTGGAATACTCCAATGAAAGCTGAATTCAGTACCCTACCTGGTACCATTTACAGTGGAACAGCCATTGACTTGGTTAAATTCTGCAACGGCTAAAGTTCCACTGTGCAAAGAAGGTAATTTTACTGAAAGTAACCTCTGGAGCATAGGTAGCACACTCATAAAATTGGTTGCAGACAACTCTAAATCATATTGTTAGTATACTAACAATGTTTACATCATGTTATCACATAGTAGTTATCCGCAAAATTCAAATGTACACTCCATTGAGTTGAAGGTATTACGTTCTATTCAATGCATTCTGTGGTAAGGTTGTGTACATAACGACTCTGGGTGATTTGGAACTGTAAAGATATTGCATGTAGAGTGCTCAGTGCCATGGAATACTCCAATGCCAGCTGAATTCAGTAACCTACCTGGTAGCATTTACAGTGGAACAGCCATTGATTTGGTTAAATTCTGCAACGGCTGAAGTTCCACTGTGTAAAGAAGGTAATGTTACTGAAAGTAACTTCTGGAGTATAGGTAGCACACTCATAGAATTGGGCGCAGACAACTCTAAATCATATGGGTAGCATAATAACAATGTTTACATCATGTTAGCACATAGTAGTTAACAGCAAAATTGAACTGTACACTCCATTGAGTTGAAGGCATTACGTTCTATTCAATGCATTCTGTGGTAAGGTTGTGTACATAACCACTCTGGGTTTTTTGGAACTGTATAGATATTGCATGTAGAGTGCACAGTGCCATGGAATACTCCAATGCAAGATGAATTCAGTAACCTACCTGTTACCATTTAGAGTGGAACAGCCATTGACTTGGATTACTTCTGCAAAGTCTAAAGTTCCACTTTGTAGAGAAGGTAACGTTACTGAAAGTAAATTCTGGAGTATAGGTAGCACACTCATAGAATTGGGTGCAGACAACTCTAAATCATATGGGTAGTATAATAACAATGTTTACATCATGTTAGCACATAGTAGTTATCAGCAAAATTCAACTGTACACTCCATTGAGTTGAATGCATTACTTTCTATTCAATGCATTCTGTGGTAAGGTTGTGTACATAACTACTCTGGGTGATTTCGAACTGTATAGATATTTCATGTAGAGTGCTCAGTGCCATGGAATACTCCAATCCAAGCTGAATTCAGTAACCTACCTGGTACCATTTACAGTGGAACAGCCATTGACTTGGTTTAATTTTGCAAAGGCTAAAGTTCCACTGTGTAGAGAAGGTAATGTTGCTGAAAGTAACTTCTGGAGTATAGGTAGCACACTCATATAATTGGGTGCAGACAACTCTAAATAATATGGGTAGTATAATAACAATGTTTACATCATGTTAGCACATAGTAGTTATCAGCAAAATTCAACTGTACACTCCATTGAGTTGAATGCATTACCTTCTATTCAATGCATTCTGTGGTAAGGTTGTGTACATAACTACTCTGGGAGATTTGGAACTGTATAGATATTGCATGTAGAGTGCTCAGTGCCATGGAATACTCCAATGCAAGCTGAATTCAGTAACCTACCTGTTACCATTTAGAGTGGAACAGCCATTGACTTGGATTACTTCTGCAAAGTCTAAAGTTCCACTTTGTAGAGAAGGTAATGTTACTGAAAGTAATTTCTGGAGTATAGGTAGCACACTCAAAGAATTGGGTGCAGACAACTCTAAATCATATGGGTAGTATAATAACGATGTTTACATCATGTTAGCACATAGTGGTTATCAGCAAAATTCAACTGTACACTCCATTGAGTTCAAAGCATTACTTACTATTCAATGCATTCTGTGGTAAGTTTGTGTACATAACTACTCAGGGTGATTTGGAACGATATAGATATTGCATGTAGAATTCACAGTGCCCTGGAATACTCCAATGCAAGATGAATTCAGTAACCTGCCTGGTAGCATTTACAGTGGAACAGCCATTCATTTGGTTTAATTATGCAAAGGCTGAAGTTCCACTGTGTAAAGAAGGCAGTGATACTGAACGTAACTTCTGAAGTATAGGTAGCAAACTCATAGAATTGGGTGCAGTCAACTATAAATCATATGGGTAGTATAATAACAATGTTTACATCATGTTAGCACATAGTAGTTATCAGCAAAATTCAACTGTACACTCCATTGAGTTCAAAGCATTGCTTTCTATGCAATGCATTCTGTGGTAAGGTTGTGTACATAACTACTCAGGGTGATTTGGAACGCTATAGATATTGCATGTAGAGTGCTCAGTTCCATGGAGTACTCTAATGCAAGCTGAATTCAGTAACCTACATGGTACCATTTACAGTGAAACAGCCACTGACTTGGTTTAATTCTGCAAAGGCTAAAGTTCCACTGTGCAGAGAAGGTAATGTTACTGAATGTAACTTCTGGATTATAGGTAGCACACTCATAGAATTGGGTGCAAACAACTCTAAATAATATTGGTAGTATAATAACAATGTTTACATCATGTCAGCACATAGTGGTTATCAGCAAAATTCAACTGTACACTCCATTGAGTTCAAAGCATTACTTTCTATTCAATGCATTCTGTGGTAAGGTTGTGTACATAACTACTCAGGGTGATTTGGAACGATATAGATATTGCATGTAGAATTCACAGTGCCCTGGAATACTCCAATGAAAGCTGAATTCAGTACCCTACCTGGTACCATTTACAGTGGAACAGCCATTGACTTGGTTAAATTCTGCAACGGCTAAAGTTCCACTGTGCAAAGAAGGTAATTTTACTGAAAGTAACCTCTGGAGCATAGGTAGCACACTCATAAAATTGGTTGCAGACAACTCTAAATCATATTGTTAGTATACTAACAATGTTTACATCATGTTATCACATAGTAGTTATCCGCAAAATTCAAATGTACACTCCATTGAGTTGAAGGTATTACGTTCTATTCAATGCATTCTGTGGTAAGGTTGTGTACATAACGACTCTGGGTGATTTGGAACTGTAAAGATATTGCATGTAGAGTGCTCAGTGCCATGGAATACTCCAATGCCAGCTGAATTCAGTAACCTACCTGGTAGCATTTACAGTGGAACAGCCATTGATTTGGTTAAATTCTGCAACGGCTGAAGTTCCACTGTGTAAAGAAGGTAATGTTACTGAAAGTAACTTCTGGAGTATAGGTAGCACACTCATAGAATTGGGCGCAGACAACTCTAAATCATATGGGTAGCATAATAACAATGTTTACATCATGTTAGCACATAGTAGTTAACAGCAAAATTGAACTGTACACTCCATTGAGTTGAAGGCATTACGTTCTATTCAATGCATTCTGTGGTAAGGTTGTGTACATAACCACTCTGGGTTTTTTGGAACTGTATAGATATTGCATGTAGAGTGCACAGTGCCATGGAATACTCCAATGCAAGATGAATTCAGTAACCTACCTGTTACCATTTAGAGTGGAACAGCCATTGACTTGGATTACTTCTGCAAAGTCTAAAGTTCCACTTTGTAGAGAAGGTAACGTTACTGAAAGTAAATTCTGGAGTATAGGTAGCACACTCATAGAATTGGGTGCAGACAACTCTAAATCATATGGGTAGTATAATAACAATGTTTACATCATGTTAGCACATAGTAGTTATCAGCAAAATTCAACTGTACACTCCATTGAGTTGAATGCATTACTTTCTATTCAATGCATTCTGTGGTAAGGTTGTGTACATAACTACTCTGGGTGATTTCGAACTGTATAGATATTTCATGTAGAGTGCTCAGTGCCATGGAATACTCCAATCCAAGCTGAATTCAGTAACCTACCTGGTACCATTTACAGTGGAACAGCCATTGACTTGGTTAAATTCTGCAACGGCTAAAGTTCCACTGTGCAAAGAAGGTAATTTTACTGAAAGTAACCTCTGGAGCATAGGTAGCACACTCATAAAATTGGTTGCAGACAACTCTAAATCATATTGTTAGTATACTAACAATGTTTACATCATGTTATCACATAGTAGTTATCCGCAAAATTCAAATGTACACTCCATTGAGTTGAAGGTATTACGTTCTATTCAATGCATTCTGTGGTAAGGTTGTGTACATAACGACTCTGGGTGATTTGGAACTGTAAAGATATTGCATGTAGAGTGCTCAGTGCCATGGAATACTCCAATGCCAGCTGAATTCAGTAACCTACCTGGTAGCATTTACAGTGGAACAGCCATTGATTTGGTTAAATTCTGCAACGGCTGAAGTTCCACTGTGTAAAGAAGGTAATGTTACTGAAAGTAACTTCTGGAGTATAGGTAGCACACTCATAGAATTGGGCGCAGACAACTCTAAATCATATGGGTAGCATAATAACAATGTTTACATCATGTTAGCACATAGTAGTTAACAGCAAAATTGAACTGTACACTCCATTGAGTTGAAGGCATTACGTTCTATTCAATGCATTCTGTGGTAAGGTTGTGTACATAACCACTCTGGGTTTTTTGGAACTGTATAGATATTGCATGTAGAGTGCACAGTGCCATGGAATACTCCAATGCAAGATGAATTCAGTAACCTACCTGGTAGCATTTACAGTGGAACAGCCATTGATTTGGTTTAATTATGCAAAGGCTGATGTTCCACTGTGTAAAGAAGGTAAAGTGACTGAAAGTAACTTCTGGAGAATAGGTAGCACACTCATAGAATTGGGTGCAGACAACTCTAAATCATATCTGTAGTAGAATAACAAAGTTTACAACACGTTAGCACATAGTAGTTATCAGCAAAATTGAACTGTACACTCCATTGAGTTGAATGCATTACTTTCTATTCAATGCATTCTGTGGTACGGTTGTGTACATAACCACTCTGGGTGGTTTGGAACTGTATAGATATTGCATGTAGAGTGCTCAGTGCCATGGAATACACCAATGCAAGCTGAATTCAGTAACCTACCTGTTACCATTTAGAGTGGAACAGCCATTGACTTGGATTACTTCTGCAAAGTCTAAAGTTCCACTTTGTAGAGAAGGTAACGTTACTGAAAGTAAATTCTGGAGTATAGGTAGCACACTCATAGAATTGGGTGCAGACAACTCTAAATCATATGGGTAGTATAATAACAATGTTTACATCATGTTAGCACATAGTAGTTATCAGCAAAATTCAACTGTACACTCCATTGAGTTGAATGCATTACTTTCTATTCAATGCATTCTGTGGTAAGGTTGTGTACATAACTACTCTGGGTGATTTCGAACTGTATAGATATTTCATGTAGAGTGCTCAGTGCCATGGAATACTCCAATCCAAGCTGAATTCAGTAACCTACCTGGTACCATTTACAGTGGAACAGCCATTGACTTGGTTTAATTTTGCAAAGGCTAAAGTTCCACTGTGTAGAGAAGGTAATGTTGCTGAAAGTAACTTCTGGAGTATAGGTAGCACACTCATATAATTGGGTGCAGACAACTCTAAATAATATGGGTAGTATAATAACAATGTTTACATCATGTTAGCACATAGTAGTTATCAGCAAAATTCAACTGTACACTCCATTGAGTTGAATGCATTACCTTCTATTCAATGCATTCTGTGGTAAGGTTGTGTACATAACTACTCTGGGAGATTTGGAACTGTATAGATATTGCATGTAGAGTGCTCAGTGCCATGGAATACTCCAATGCAAGCTGAATTCAGTAACCTACCTGTTACCATTTAGAGTGGAACAGCCATTGACTTGGATTACTTCTGCAAAGTCTAAAGTTCCACTTTGTAGAGAAGGTAATGTTACTGAAAGTAATTTCTGGAGTATAGGTAGCACACTCAAAGAATTGGGTGCAGACAACTCTAAATCATATGGGTAGTATAATAACGATGTTTACATCATGTTAGCACATAGTGGTTATCAGCAAAATTCAACTGTACACTCCATCGAGTTCAAAGCATTACTTACTATTCAATGCATTCTGTGGTAAGTTTGTGTACATAACTACTCAGGGTGATTTGGAACGATATAGATATTGCATGTAGAATTCACAGTGCCCTGGAATACTCCAATGCAAGATGAATTCAGTAACCTACCTGGTAGCATTTACAGTGGAACAGCCATTCATTTGGTTTAATTATGCAAAGGCTGAAGTTCCACTGTGTAAAGAAGGTAGTGATACTCAACGTAACTTCTGAAGTATAGGTAGCAAACTCATAGAATTGGGTGCAGTCAACTATAAATCATATGGGTAGTATAATAACAATGTTTACATCATGTTAGCACATAGTAGTTATCAGCAAAATTCAACTGTACACTCCATTGAGTTCAAAGCATTGCTTTCTATGCAATGCATTCTGTGGTAAGGTTGTGTACATAACTACTCAGGGTGATTTGGAACGCTATAGATATTGCATGTAGAGTGCTCAGTTCCATGGAGTACTCTAATGCAAGCTGAATTCAGTAACCTACATGGTACCATTTACAGTGAAACAGCCACTGACTTGGTTTAATTCTGCAAAGGCTAAAGTTCCACTGTGCAGAGAAGGTAATGTTACTGAATGTAACTTCTGGATTATAGGTAGCACACTCATAGAATTGGGTGCAAACAACTCTAAATAATATTGGTAGTATAATAACAATGTTTACATCATGTCAGCACATAGTGGTTATCAGCAAAATTCAACTGTACACTCCATTGAGTTCAAAGCATTACTTTCTATTCAATGCATTCTGTGGTAAGGTTGTGTACATAACTACTCAGGGTGATTTGGAACGATATAGATATTGCATGTAGAATTCACAGTGCCCTGGAATACTCCAATGAAAGCTGAATTCAGTACCCTACCTGGTACCATTTACAGTGGAACAGCCATTGACTTGGTTAAATTCTGCAACGGCTAAAGTTCCACTGTGCAAATAAGGTAATTTTACTGAAAGTAACCTCTGGAGCATAGGTAGCACACTCATAAAATTGGTTGCAGACAACTCTAAATCATATTGTTAGTATACTAACAATGTTTACATCATGTTATCACATAGTAGTTATCCGCAAAATTCAAATGTACACTCCATTGAGTTGAAGGTATTACGTTCTATTCAATGCATTCTGTGGTAAGGTTGTGTACATAACTACTCTGGGTGATTTGGAACTGTAAAGATATTGCATGTAGAGTGCTCAGTGCCATGGAATACTCCAATGCCAGCTGAATTCAGTAACCTACCTGGTAGCATTTACAGTGGAACAGCCATTGATTTGGTTAAATTCTGCAACGGCTGAAGTTCCACTGTGTAAAGAAGGTAATGTTACTGAAAGTAACTTCTGGAGTATAGGTAGCACACTCATAGAATTGGGCGCAGACAACTCTAAATCATATGGGTAGTATAATAACAATGTTTACATCATGTTAGCACATAGTAGTTAACAGCAAAATTGAACTCTACACTCCATTGAGTTGAAGGCATTACGTTCTATTCAATGCATTCTGTGGTAAGGTTGTGTACATAACCACTCTGGGTTTTTTGGAACTGTATAGATATTGCATGTAGAGTGCACAGTGCCATGGAATACTCCAATGCAAGATGAATTCAGTAACCTACCTGTTACCATTTAGAGTGGAACAGCCATTGACTTGGATTACTTCTGCAAAGTCTAAAGTTCCACTTTGTAGAGAAGGTAACGTTACTGAAAGTAAATTCTGGAGTATAGGTAGCACACTCATAGAATTGGGTGCAGACAACTCTAAATCATATGGGTAGTATAATAACAATGTTTACATCATGTTAGCACATAGTAGTTATCAGCAAAATTCAACTGTACACTCCATTGAGTTGAATGCATTACTTTCTATTCAATGCATTCTGTGGTAAGGTTGTGTACATAACTACTCTGGGTGATTTCGAACTGTATAGATATTTCATGTAGAGTGCTCAGTGCCATGGAATACTCCAATCCAAGCTGAATTCAGTAACCTACCTGGTACCATTTACAGTGGAACAGCCATTGACTTGGTTTAATTTTGCAAAGGCTAAAGTTCCACTGTGTAGAGAAGGTAATGTTGCTGAAAGTAACTTCTGGAGTATAGGTAGCACACTCATATAATTGGGTGCAGACAACTCTAAATAATATGGGTAGTATAATAACAATGTTTACATCATGTTAGCACATAGTAGTTATCAGCAAAATTCAACTGTACACTCCATTGAGTTGAATGCATTACCTTCTATTCAATGCATTCTGTGGTAAGGTTGTGTACATAACTACTCTGGGAGATTTGGAACTGTATAGATATTGCATGTAGAGTGCTCAGTGCCATGGAATACTCCAATGCAAGCTGAATTCAGTAACCTACCTGTTACCATTTAGAGTGGAACAGCCATTGACTTGGATTACTTCTGCAAAGTCTAAAGTTCCACTTTGTAGAGAAGGTAATGTTACTGAAAGTAATTTCTGGAGTATAGGTAGCACACTCAAAGAATTGGGTGCAGACAACTCTAAATCATATGGGTAGTATAATAACGATGTTTACATCATGTTAGCACATAGTGGTTATCAGCAAAATTCAACTGTACACTCCATTGAGTTCAAAGCATTACTTACTATTCAATGCATTCTGTGGTAAGTTTGTGTACATAACTACTCAGGGTGATTTGGAACGATATAGATATTGCATGTAGAATTCACAGTGCCCTGGAATACTCCAATGCAAGATGAATTCAGTAACCTGCCTGGTAGCATTTACAGTGGAACAGCCATTCATTTGGTTTAATTATGCAAAGGCTGAAGTTCCACTGTGTAAAGAAGGCAGTGATACTGAACGTAACTTCTGAAGTATAGGTAGCAAACTCATAGAATTGGGTGCAGTCAACTATAAATCATATGGGTAGTATAATAACAATGTTTACATCATGTTAGCACATAGTAGTTATCAGCAAAATTCAACTGTACACTCCATTGAGTTCAAAGCATTGCTTTCTATGCAATGCATTCTGTGGTAAGGTTGTGTACATAACTACTCAGGGTGATTTGGAACGCTATAGATATTGCATGTAGAGTGCTCAGTTCCATGGAGTACTCTAATGCAAGCTGAATTCAGTAACCTACATGGTACCATTTACAGTGAAACAGCCACTGACTTGGTTTAATTCTGCAAAGGCTAAAGTTCCACTGTGCAGAGAAGGTAATGTTACTGAATGTAACTTCTGGATTATAGGTAGCACACTCATAGAATTGGGTGCAAACAACTCTAAATAATATTGGTAGTATAATAACAATGTTTACATCATGTCAGCACATAGTGGTTATCAGCAAAATTCAACTGTACACTCCATTGAGTTCAAAGCATTACTTTCTATTCAATGCATTCTGTGGTAAGGTTGTGTACATAACTACTCAGGGTGATTTGGAACGATATAGATATTGCATGTAGAATTCACAGTGCCCTGGAATACTCCAATGAAAGCTGAATTCAGTACCCTACCTGGTACCATTTACAGTGGAACAGCCATTGACTTGGTTAAATTCTGCAACGGCTAAAGTTCCACTGTGCAAAGAAGGTAATTTTACTGAAAGTAACCTCTGGAGCATAGGTAGCACACTCATAAAATTGGTTGCAGACAACTCTAAATCATATTGTTAGTATACTAACAATGTTTACATCATGTTATCACATAGTAGTTATCCGCAAAATTCAAATGTACACTCCATTGAGTTGAAGGTATTACGTTCTATTCAATGCATTCTGTGGTAAGGTTGTGTACATAACGACTCTGGGTGATTTGGAACTGTAAAGATATTGCATGTAGAGTGCTCAGTGCCATGGAATACTCCAATGCCAGCTGAATTCAGTAACCTACCTGGTAGCATTTACAGTGGAACAGCCATTGATTTGGTTAAATTCTGCAACGGCTGAAGTTCCACTGTGTAAAGAAGGTAATGTTACTGAAAGTAACTTCTGGAGTATAGGTAGCACACTCATAGAATTGGGCGCAGACAACTCTAAATCATATGGGTAGCATAATAACAATGTTTACATCATGTTAGCACATAGTAGTTAACAGCAAAATTGAACTGTACACTCCATTGAGTTGAAGGCATTACGTTCTATTCAATGCATTCTGTGGTAAGGTTGTGTACATAACCACTCTGGGTTTTTTGGAACTGTATAGATATTGCATGTAGAGTGCACAGTGCCATGGAATACTCCAATGCAAGATGAATTCAGTAACCTACCTGTTACCATTTAGAGTGGAACAGCCATTGACTTGGATTACTTCTGCAAAGTCTAAAGTTCCACTTTGTAGAGAAGGTAACGTTACTGAAAGTAAATTCTGGAGTATAGGTAGCACACTCATAGAATTGGGTGCAGACAACTCTAAATCATATGGGTAGTATAATAACAATGTTTACATCATGTTAGCACATAGTAGTTATCAGCAAAATTCAACTGTACACTCCATTGAGTTGAATGCATTACTTTCTATTCAATGCATTCTGTGGTAAGGTTGTGTACATAACTACTCTGGGTGATTTCGAACTGTATAGATATTTCATGTAGAGTGCTCAGTGCCATGGAATACTCCAATCCAAGCTGAATTCAGTAACCTACCTGGTACCATTTACAGTGGAACAGCCATTGACTTGGTTTAATTTTGCAAAGGCTAAAGTTCCACTGTGTAGAGAAGGTAATGTTGCTGAAAGTAACTTCTGGAGTATAGGTAGCACACTCATATAATTGGGTGCAGACAACTCTAAATAATATGGGTAGTATAATAACAATGTTTACATCATGTTAGCACATAGTAGTTATCAGCAAAATTCAACTGTACACTCCATTGAGTTGAATGCATTACCTTCTATTCAATGCATTCTGTGGTAAGGTTGTGTACATAACTACTCTGGGAGATTTGGAACTGTATAGATATTGCATGTAGAGTGCTCAGTGCCATGGAATACTCCAATGCAAGCTGAATTCAGTAACCTACCTGTTACCATTTAGAGTGGAACAGCCATTGACTTGGATTACTTCTGCAAAGTCTAAAGTTCCACTTTGTAGAGAAGGTAATGTTACTGAAAGTAATTTCTGGAGTATAGGTAGCACACTCAAAGAATTGGGTGCAGACAACTCTAAATCATATGGGTAGTATAATAACGATGTTTACATCATGTTAGCACATAGTGGTTATCAGCAAAATTCAACTGTACACTCCATCGAGTTCAAAGCATTACTTACTATTCAATGCATTCTGTGGTAAGTTTGTGTACATAACTACTCAGGGTGATTTGGAACGATATAGATATTGCATGTAGAATTCACAGTGCCCTGGAATACTCCAATGCAAGATGAATTCAGTAACCTACCTGGTAGCATTTACAGTGGAACAGCCATTCATTTGGTTTAATTATGCAAAGGCTGAAGTTCCACTGTGTAAAGAAGGTAGTGATACTCAACGTAACTTCTGAAGTATAGGTAGCAAACTCATAGAATTGGGTGCAGTCAACTATAAATCATATGGGTAGTATAATAACAATGTTTACATCATGTTAGCACATAGTAGTTATCAGCAAAATTCAACTGTACACTCCATTGAGTTCAAAGCATTGCTTTCTATGCAATGCATTCTGTGGTAAGGTTGTGTACATAACTACTCAGGGTGATTTGGAACGCTATAGATATTGCATGTAGAGTGCTCAGTTCCATGGAGTACTCTAATGCAAGCTGAATTCAGTAACCTACATGGTACCATTTACAGTGAAACAGCCACTGACTTGGTTTAATTCTGCAAAGGCTAAAGTTCCACTGTGCAGAGAAGGTAATGTTACTGAATGTAACTTCTGGATTATAGGTAGCACACTCATAGAATTGGGTGCAAACAACTCTAAATAATATTGGTAGTATAATAACAATGTTTACATCATGTCAGCACATAGTGGTTATCAGCAAAATTCAACTGTACACTCCATTGAGTTCAAAGCATTACTTTCTATTCAATGCATTCTGTGGTAAGGTTGTGTACATAACTACTCAGGGTGATTTGGAACGATATAGATATTGCATGTAGAATTCACAGTGCCCTGGAATACTCCAATGAAAGCTGAATTCAGTACCCTACCTGGTACCATTTACAGTGGAACAGCCATTGACTTGGTTAAATTCTGCAACGGCTAAAGTTCCACTGTGCAAATAAGGTAATTTTACTGAAAGTAACCTCTGGAGCATAGGTAGCACACTCATAAAATTGGTTGCAGACAACTCTAAATCATATTGTTAGTATACTAACAATGTTTACATCATGTTATCACATAGTAGTTATCCGCAAAATTCAAATGTACACTCCATTGAGTTGAAGGTATTACGTTCTATTCAATGCATTCTGTGGTAAGGTTGTGTACATAACTACTCTGGGTGATTTGGAACTGTAAAGATATTGCATGTAGAGTGCTCAGTGCCATGGAATACTCCAATGCCAGCTGAATTCAGTAACCTACCTGGTAGCATTTACAGTGGAACAGCCATTGATTTGGTTAAATTCTGCAACGGCTGAAGTTCCACTGTGTAAAGAAGGTAATGTTACTGAAAGTAACTTCTGGAGTATAGGTAGCACACTCATAGAATTGGGCGCAGACAACTCTAAATCATATGGGTAGTATAATAACAATGTTTACATCATGTTAGCACATAGTAGTTAACAGCAAAATTGAACTCTACACTCCATTGAGTTGAAGGCATTACGTTCTATTCAATGCATTCTGTGGTAAGGTTGTGTACATAACCACTCTGGGTTTTTTGGAACTGTATAGATATTGCATGTAGAGTGCACAGTGCCATGGAATACTCCAATGCAAGATGAATTCAGTAACCTACCTGTTACCATTTAGAGTGGAACAGCCATTGACTTGGATTACTTCTGCAAAGTCTAAAGTTCCACTTTGTAGAGAAGGTAACGTTACTGAAAGTAAATTCTGGAGTATAGGTAGCACACTCATAGAATTGGGTGCAGACAACTCTAAATCATATGGGTAGTATAATAACAATGTTTACATCATGTTAGCACATAGTAGTTATCAGCAAAATTCAACTGTACACTCCATTGAGTTGAATGCATTACTTTCTATTCAATGCATTCTGTGGTAAGGTTGTGTACATAACTACTCTGGGTGATTTCGAACTGTATAGATATTTCATGTAGAGTGCTCAGTGCCATGGAATACTCCAATCCAAGCTGAATTCAGTAACCTACCTGGTACCATTTACAGTGGAACAGCCATTGACTTGGTTTAATTTTGCAAAGGCTAAAGTTCCACTGTGTAGAGAAGGTAATGTTGCTGAAAGTAACTTCTGGAGTATAGGTAGCACACTCATATAATTGGGTGCAGACAACTCTAAATAATATGGGTAGTATAATAACAATGTTTACATCATGTTAGCACATAGTAGTTATCAGCAAAATTCAACTGTACACTCCATTGAGTTGAATGCATTACCTTCTATTCAATGCATTCTGTGGTAAGGTTGTGTACATAACTACTCTGGGAGATTTGGAACTGTATAGATATTGCATGTAGAGTGCTCAGTGCCATGGAATACTCCAATCCAAGCTGAATTCAGTAACCTACCTGGTACCATTTCCAGTGGAACAGCCATTGACTTGGTTTAATTTTGCAAAGGCTGAAGTTCCACTGTGTAAAGAAGGTAATGTTACTGAAAGTAACTTCTGGAGTATAGGTAGCACACTCATAGAATTTGTTGCAGACAGCTCTAAATCATATGGTGAATATAGTAATAAGGGTTGCATCATGTTAGCCCATACTACCTTCAGCAAAGTTGAACTAAAAACACCATTGAGTTGAATGCATTACTTTCTATTGAATGCATTCTGTGGTAACGTTGTGTACATAACTACTCAGCGTGATTTGGAACTGTATAAATATTGCATGTAGAATTCACAGTGCCCTGGAATACTCCAATGAAAGCTGAATTCAGTAACCTACATGGTACCATTTACAGTGAAACAGCCACTGACTTGGTTTAATTCTGCAAAGGCTAAAGTTCCACTGTGCAAAGAAGGTAATTTTACTGAAAGTAACCTCTGGAGCATAGGTAGCACACTCATAAAATTGGTTGCAGACAACTCTAAATCATATTGTTAGTATACTAACAATGTTTACATCATGTTATCACATAGTAGTTATCCGCAAAATTCAAATGTACACTCCATTGAGTTGAAAGTATTACGTTCTATTCAATGCATTCTGTGGTAAGGTTGTGTACATAACTACTCTGGGTGATTTGGAACTGTAAAGATATTGCATGTAGAGTGCTCAGTGCCATGGAATACTCCAATGCCAGCTGAATTCAGTAACCTACCTGGTAGCATTTACAGTGGAACAGCCATTGATTTGGTTAAATTCTGCAAAGGCTGAAGTTCCACTGTGTAAAGAAGGTAATGTTACTGAAAGTAACTTCTGGAGTATAGGTAGCACACTCATAGAATTGGGCGCAGACAACTCTAAATCATATGGGTAGTATAATAACAATGTTTACATCATGTTAGCACATAGTAGTTAACAGCAAAATTGAACTGTACACTCCATTGAGTTGAAGGCATTACGTTCTATTCAATGCATTCTGTGGTAAGGTTGTGTACATAACCACTCTGGGTTTTTTGGAACTGTATAGATATTGCATGTAGAGTGCACAGTGCCATGGAATACTCCAATGCAAGATGAATTCAGTAACCTACCTGGTAGCATTTACAGTGGAACAGCCATTGATTTGGTTTAATTATGCAAAGGCTGATGTTCCACTGTGTAAAGAAGGTAAAGTGACTGAAAGTAACTTCTGGAGAATAGGTAGCACACTCATAGAATTGGGTGCAGACAACTCTAAATCATATCTGTAGTAGAATAACAAAGTTTACAACACGTTAGCACATAGTAGTTATCAGCAAAATTGAACTGTACACTCCATTGAGTTGAATGCATTACTTTCTATTCAATGCATTCTGTGGTACGGTTGTGTACATAACCACTCTGGGTGGTTTGGAACTGTATAGATATTGCATGTAGAGTGCTCAGTGCCATGGAATACACCAATGCAAGCTGAATTCAGTAACCTACCTGTTACCATTTAGAGTGGAACAGCCATTGACTTGGATTACTTCTGCAAAGTCTAAAGTTCCACTTTGTAGAGAAGGTAACGTTACTGAAAGTAAATTCTGGAGTATAGGTAGCACACTCATAGAATTGGGTGCAGACAACTCTAAATCATATGGGTAGTATAATAACAATGTTTACATCATGTTAGCACATAGTAGTTATCAGCAAAATTCAACTGTACACTACATTGAGTTGAATGCATTACTTTCTATTCAATGCATTCTGTGGTAAGGTTGTGTACATAACTACTCTGGGTGATTTCGAACTGTATAGATATTTCATGTAGAGTGCTCAGTGCCATGGAATACTCCAATCCAAGCTGAATTCAGTAACCTACCTGGTACCATTTACAGTGGAACAGCCATTGACTTGGTTTAATTTTGCAAAGGCTAAAGTTCCACTGTGTAGAGAAGGTAATGTTGCTGAAAGTAACTTCTGGAGTATAGGTAGCACACTCATATAATTGGGTGCAGACAACTCTAAATAATATGGGTAGTATAATAACAATGTTTACATCATGTTAGCACATAGTAGTTATCAGCAAAATTCAACTGTACACTCCATTGAGTTGAATGCATTACCTTCTATTCAATGCATTCTGTGGTAAGGTTGTGTACATAACTACTCTGGGAGATTTGGAACTGTATAGATATTGCATGTAGAGTGCTCAGTGCCATGGAATACTCCAATCCAAGCTGAATTCAGTAACCTACCTGGTACCATTTCCAGTGGAACAGCCATTGACTTGGTTTAATTTTGCAAAGGCTGAAGTTCCACTGTGTAAAGAAGGTAATGTTACTGAAAGTAACTTCTGGAGTATAGGTAGCACACTCATAGAATTTGTTGCAGACAGCTCTAAATCATATGGTGAATATAGTAATAAGGGTTGCATCATGTTAGCCCATACTACCTTCAGCAAAGTTGAACTAAAAACACCATTGAGTTGAATGCATTACTTTCTATTGAATGCATTCTGTGGTAACGTTGTGTACATAACTACTCAGCGTGATTTGGAACTGTATAAATATTGCATGTAGAATTCACAGTGCCCTGGAATACTCCAATGAAAGCTGAATTCAGTAACCTACATGGTACCATTTACAGTGAAACAGCCACTGACTTGGTTTAATTCTGCAAAGGCTAAAGTTCCACTGTGCAAAGAAGGTAATTTTACTGAAAGTAACCTCTGGAGCATAGGTAGCACACTCATAAAATTGGTTGCAGACAACTCTAAATTATATTGTTAGTATACTAACAATGTTTACATCATGTTATCACATAGTAGTTATCCGCAAAATTCAAATGTACACTCCATTGAGTTGAAAGTATTACGTTCTATTCAATGCATTCTGTGGTAAGGTTGTGTACATAACTACTCTGGGTGATTTGGAACTGTAAAGATATTGCATGTAGAGTGCTCAGTGCCATGGAATACTCCAATGCCAGCTGAATTCAGTAACCTACCTGGTAGCATTTACAGTGGAACAGCCATTGATTTGGTTAAATTCTGCAAAGGCTGAAGTTCCACTGTGTAAAGAAGGTAATGTTACTGAAAGTAACTTCTGGAGTATAGGTAGCACACTCATAGAATTGGGCGCAGACAACTCTAAATCATATGGGTAGTATAATAACAATGTTTACATCATGTTAGCACATAGTAGTTAACAGCAAAATTGAACTGTACACTCCATTGAGTTGAAGGCATTACGTTCTATTCAATGCATTCTGTGGTAAGGTTGTGTACATAACCACTCTGGGTTTTTTGGAACTGTATAGATATTGCATGTAGAGTGCACAGTGCCATGGAATACTCCAATGCAAGATGAATTCAGTAACCTACCTGGTAGCATTTACAGTGGAACAGCCATTGATTTGGTTTAATTATGCAAAGGCTGATGTTCCACTGTGTAAAGAAGGTAAAGTGACTGAAAGTAACTTCTGGAGAATAGGTAGCACACTCATAGAATTGGGTGCAGACAACTCTAAATCATATCTGTAGTAGAATAACAAAGTTTACAACACGTTAGCACATAGTAGTTATCAGCAAAATTGAACTGTACACTCCATTGAGTTGAATGCATTACTTTCTATTCAATGCATTCTGTGGTACGGTTGTGTACATAACCACTCTGGGTGGTTTGGAACTGTATAGATATTGCATGTAGAGTGCTCAGTGCCATGGAATACACCAATGCAAGCTGAATTCAGTAACCTACCTGTTACCATTTAGAGTGGAACAGCCATTGACTTGGATTACTTCTGCAAAGTCTAAAGTTCCACTTTGTAGAGAAGGTAACGTTACTGAAAGTAAATTCTGGAGTATAGGTAGCACACTCATAGAATTGGGTGCAGACAACTCTAAATCATATGGGTAGTATAATAACAATGTTTACATCATGTTAGCACATAGTAGTTATCAGCAAAATTCAACTGTACACTCCATTGAGTTGAATGCATTACTTTCTATTCAATGCATTCTGTGGTAAGGTTGTGTACATAACTACTCTGGGTGATTTCGAACTGTATAGATATTTCATGTAGAGTGCTCAGTGCCATGGAATACTCCAATCCAAGCTGAATTCAGTAACCTACCTGGTACCATTTACAGTGGAACAGCCATTGACTTGGTTTAATTTTGCAAAGGCTAAAGTTCCACTGTGTAGAGAAGGTAATGTTGCTGAAAGTAACTTCTGGAGTATAGGTAGCACACTCATATAATTGGGTGCAGACAACTCTAAATAATATGGGTAGTATAATAACAATGTTTACATCATGTTAGCACATAGTAGTTATCAGCAAAATTCAACTGTACACTCCATTGAGTTGAATGCATTACCTTCTATTCAATGCATTCTGTGGTAAGGTTGTGTACATAACTACTCTGGGAGATTTGGAACTGTATAGATATTGCATGTAGAGTGCTCAGTGCCATGGAATACTCCAATGCAAGCTGAATTCAGTAACCTACCTGTTACCATTTAGAGTGGAACAGCCATTGACTTGGATTACTTCTGCAAAGTCTAAAGTTCCACTTTGTAGAGAAGGTAATGTTACTGAAAGTAATTTCTGGAGTATAGGTAGCACACTCAAAGAATTGGGTGCAGACAACTCTAAATCATATGGGTAGTATAATAACGATGTTTACATCATGTTAGCACATAGTGGTTATCAGCAAAATTCAACTGTACACTCCATTGAGTTCAAAGCATTACTTACTATTCAATGCATTCTGTGGTAAGTTTGTGTACATAACTACTCAGGGTGATTTGGAACGATATAGATATTGCATGTAGAATTCACAGTGCCCTGGAATACTCCAATGCAAGATGAATTCAGTAACCTGCCTGGTAGCATTTACAGTGGAACAGCCATTCATTTGGTTTAATTATGCAAAGGCTGAAGTTCCACTGTGTAAAGAAGGCAGTGATACTGAACGTAACTTCTGAAGTATAGGTAGCAAACTCATAGAATTGGGTGCAGTCAACTATAAATCATATGGGTAGTATAATAACAATGTTTACATCATGTTAGCACATAGTAGTTATCAGCAAAATTCAACTGTACACTCCATTGAGTTCAAAGCATTGCTTTCTATGCAATGCATTCTGTGGTAAGGTTGTGTACATAACTACTCAGGGTGATTTGGAACGCTATAGATATTGCATGTAGAGTGCTCAGTTCCATGGAGTACTCTAATGCAAGCTGAATTCAGTAACCTACATGGTACCATTTACAGTGAAACAGCCACTGACTTGGTTTAATTCTGCAAAGGCTAAAGTTCCACTGTGCAGAGAAGGTAATGTTACTGAATGTAACTTCTGGATTATAGGTAGCACACTCATAGAATTGGGTGCAAACAACTCTAAATAATATTGGTAGTATAATAACAATGTTTACATCATGTCAGCACATAGTGGTTATCAGCAAAATTCAACTGTACACTCCATTGAGTTCAAAGCATTACTTTCTATTCAATGCATTCTGTGGTAAGGTTGTGTACATAACTACTCAGGGTGATTTGGAACGATATAGATATTGCATGTAGAATTCACAGTGCCCTGGAATACTCCAATGAAAGCTGAATTCAGTACCCTACCTGGTACCATTTACAGTGGAACAGCCATTGACTTGGTTAAATTCTGCAACGGCTAAAGTTCCACTGTGCAAAGAAGGTAATTTTACTGAAAGTAACCTCTGGAGCATAGGTAGCACACTCATAAAATTGGTTGCAGACAACTCTAAATCATATTGTTAGTATACTAACAATGTTTACATCATGTTATCACATAGTAGTTATCCGCAAAATTCAAATGTACACTCCATTGAGTTGAAGGTATTACGTTCTATTCAATGCATTCTGTGGTAAGGTTGTGTACATAACGACTCTGGGTGATTTGGAACTGTAAAGATATTGCATGTAGAGTGCTCAGTGCCATGGAATACTCCAATGCCAGCTGAATTCAGTAACCTACCTGGTAGCATTTACAGTGGAACAGCCATTGATTTGGTTAAATTCTGCAACGGCTGAAGTTCCACTGTGTAAAGAAGGTAATGTTACTGAAAGTAACTTCTGGAGTATAGGTAGCACACTCATAGAATTGGGCGCAGACAACTCTAAATCATATGGGTAGCATAATAACAATGTTTACATCATGTTAGCACATAGTAGTTAACAGCAAAATTGAACTGTACACTCCATTGAGTTGAAGGCATTACGTTCTATTCAATGCATTCTGTGGTAAGGTTGTGTACATAACCACTCTGGGTTTTTTGGAACTGTATAGATATTGCATGTAGAGTGCACAGTGCCATGGAATACTCCAATGCAAGATGAATTCAGTAACCTACCTGTTACCATTTAGAGTGGAACAGCCATTGACTTGGATTACTTCTGCAAAGTCTAAAGTTCCACTTTGTAGAGAAGGTAACGTTACTGAAAGTAAATTCTGGAGTATAGGTAGCACACTCATAGAATTGGGTGCAGACAACTCTAAATCATATGGGTAGTATAATAACAATGTTTACATCATGTTAGCACATAGTAGTTATCAGCAAAATTCAACTGTACACTCCATTGAGTTGAATGCATTACTTTCTATTCAATGCATTCTGTGGTAAGGTTGTGTACATAACTACTCTGGGTGATTTCGAACTGTATAGATATTTCATGTAGAGTGCTCAGTGCCATGGAATACTCCAATCCAAGCTGAATTCAGTAACCTACCTGGTACCATTTACAGTGGAACAGCCATTGACTTGGTTTAATTTTGCAAAGGCTAAAGTTCCACTGTGTAGAGAAGGTAATGTTGCTGAAAGTAACTTCTGGAGTATAGGTAGCACACTCATATAATTGGGTGCAGACAACTCTAAATAATATGGGTAGTATAATAACAATGTTTACATCATGTTAGCACATAGTAGTTATCAGCAAAATTCAACTGTACACTCCATTGAGTTGAATGCATTACCTTCTATTCAATGCATTCTGTGGTAAGGTTGTGTACATAACTACTCTGGGAGATTTGGAACTGTATAGATATTGCATGTAGAGTGCTCAGTGCCATGGAATACTCCAATGCAAGCTGAATTCAGTAACCTACCTGTTACCATTTAGAGTGGAACAGCCATTGACTTGGATTACTTCTGCAAAGTCTAAAGTTCCACTTTGTAGAGAAGGTAATGTTACTGAAAGTAATTTCTGGAGTATAGGTAGCACACTCAAAGAATTGGGTGCAGACAACTCTAAATCATATGGGTAGTATAATAACGATGTTTACATCATGTTAGCACATAGTGGTTATCAGCAAAATTCAACTGTACACTCCATCGAGTTCAAAGCATTACTTACTATTCAATGCATTCTGTGGTAAGTTTGTGTACATAACTACTCAGGGTGATTTGGAACGATATAGATATTGCATGTAGAATTCACAGTGCCCTGGAATACTCCAATGCAAGATGAATTCAGTAACCTACCTGGTAGCATTTACAGTGGAACAGCCATTCATTTGGTTTAATTATGCAAAGGCTGAAGTTCCACTGTGTAAAGAAGGTAGTGATACTCAACGTAACTTCTGAAGTATAGGTAGCAAACTCATAGAATTGGGTGCAGTCAACTATAAATCATATGGGTAGTATAATAACAATGTTTACATCATGTTAGCACATAGTAGTTATCAGCAAAATTCAACTGTACACTCCATTGAGTTCAAAGCATTGCTTTCTATGCAATGCATTCTGTGGTAAGGTTGTGTACATAACTACTCAGGGTGATTTGGAACGCTATAGATATTGCATGTAGAGTGCTCAGTTCCATGGAGTACTCTAATGCAAGCTGAATTCAGTAACCTACATGGTACCATTTACAGTGAAACAGCCACTGACTTGGTTTAATTCTGCAAAGGCTAAAGTTCCACTGTGCAGAGAAGGTAATGTTACTGAATGTAACTTCTGGATTATAGGTAGCACACTCATAGAATTGGGTGCAAACAACTCTAAATAATATTGGTAGTATAATAACAATGTTTACATCATGTCAGCACATAGTGGTTATCAGCAAAATTCAACTGTACACTCCATTGAGTTCAAAGCATTACTTTCTATTCAATGCATTCTGTGGTAAGGTTGTGTACATAACTACTCAGGGTGATTTGGAACGATATAGATATTGCATGTAGAATTCACAGTGCCCTGGAATACTCCAATGAAAGCTGAATTCAGTACCCTACCTGGTACCATTTACAGTGGAACAGCCATTGACTTGGTTAAATTCTGCAACGGCTAAAGTTCCACTGTGCAAATAAGGTAATTTTACTGAAAGTAACCTCTGGAGCATAGGTAGCACACTCATAAAATTGGTTGCAGACAACTCTAAATCATATTGTTAGTATACTAACAATGTTTACATCATGTTATCACATAGTAGTTATCCGCAAAATTCAAATGTACACTCCATTGAGTTGAAGGTATTACGTTCTATTCAATGCATTCTGTGGTAAGGTTGTGTACATAACTACTCTGGGTGATTTGGAACTGTAAAGATATTGCATGTAGAGTGCTCAGTGCCATGGAATACTCCAATGCCAGCTGAATTCAGTAACCTACCTGGTAGCATTTACAGTGGAACAGCCATTGATTTGGTTAAATTCTGCAACGGCTGAAGTTCCACTGTGTAAAGAAGGTAATGTTACTGAAAGTAACTTCTGGAGTATAGGTAGCACACTCATAGAATTGGGCGCAGACAACTCTAAATCATATGGGTAGTATAATAACAATGTTTACATCATGTTAGCACATAGTAGTTAACAGCAAAATTGAACTCTACACTCCATTGAGTTGAAGGCATTACGTTCTATTCAATGCATTCTGTGGTAAGGTTGTGTACATAACCACTCTGGGTTTTTTGGAACTGTATAGATATTGCATGTAGAGTGCACAGTGCCATGGAATACTCCAATGCAAGATGAATTCAGTAACCTACCTGTTACCATTTAGAGTGGAACAGCCATTGACTTGGATTACTTCTGCAAAGTCTAAAGTTCCACTTTGTAGAGAAGGTAACGTTACTGAAAGTAAATTCTGGAGTATAGGTAGCACACTCATAGAATTGGGTGCAGACAACTCTAAATCATATGGGTAGTATAATAACAATGTTTACATCATGTTAGCACATAGTAGTTATCAGCAAAATTCAACTGTACACTCCATTGAGTTGAATGCATTACTTTCTATTCAATGCATTCTGTGGTAAGGTTGTGTACATAACTACTCTGGGTGATTTCGAACTGTATAGATATTTCATGTAGAGTGCTCAGTGCCATGGAATACTCCAATCCAAGCTGAATTCAGTAACCTACCTGGTACCATTTACAGTGGAACAGCCATTGACTTGGTTTAATTTTGCAAAGGCTAAAGTTCCACTGTGTAGAGAAGGTAATGTTGCTGAAAGTAACTTCTGGAGTATAGGTAGCACACTCATATAATTGGGTGCAGACAACTCTAAATAATATGGGTAGTATAATAACAATGTTTACATCATGTTAGCACATAGTAGTTATCAGCAAAATTCAACTGTACACTCCATTGAGTTGAATGCATTACCTTCTATTCAATGCATTCTGTGGTAAGGTTGTGTACATAACTACTCTGGGAGATTTGGAACTGTATAGATATTGCATGTAGAGTGCTCAGTGCCATGGAATACTCCAATGCAAGCTGAATTCAGTAACCTACCTGTTACCATTTAGAGTGGAACAGCCATTGACTTGGATTACTTCTGCAAAGTCTAAAGTTCCACTTTGTAGAGAAGGTAATGTTACTGAAAGTAATTTCTGGAGTATAGGTAGCACACTCAAAGAATTGGGTGCAGACAACTCTAAATCATATGGGTAGTATAATAACGATGTTTACATCATGTTAGCACATAGTGGTTATCAGCAAAATTCAACTGTACACTCCATTGAGTTCAAAGCATTACTTACTATTCAATGCATTCTGTGGTAAGTTTGTGTACATAACTACTCAGGGTGATTTGGAACGATATAGATATTGCATGTAGAATTCACAGTGCCCTGGAATACTCCAATGCAAGATGAATTCAGTAACCTGCCTGGTAGCATTTACAGTGGAACAGCCATTCATTTGGTTTAATTATGCAAAGGCTGAAGTTCCACTGTGTAAAGAAGGCAGTGATACTGAACGTAACTTCTGAAGTATAGGTAGCAAACTCATAGAATTGGGTGCAGTCAACTATAAATCATATGGGTAGTATAATAACAATGTTTACATCATGTTAGCACATAGTAGTTATCAGCAAAATTCAACTGTACACTCCATTGAGTTCAAAGCATTGCTTTCTATGCAATGCATTCTGTGGTAAGGTTGTGTACATAACTACTCAGGGTGATTTGGAACGCTATAGATATTGCATGTAGAGTGCTCAGTTCCATGGAGTACTCTAATGCAAGCTGAATTCAGTAACCTACATGGTACCATTTACAGTGAAACAGCCACTGACTTGGTTTAATTCTGCAAAGGCTAAAGTTCCACTGTGCAGAGAAGGTAATGTTACTGAATGTAACTTCTGGATTATAGGTAGCACACTCATAGAATTGGGTGCAAACAACTCTAAATAATATTGGTAGTATAATAACAATGTTTACATCATGTCAGCACATAGTGGTTATCAGCAAAATTCAACTGTACACTCCATTGAGTTCAAAGCATTACTTTCTATTCAATGCATTCTGTGGTAAGGTTGTGTACATAACTACTCAGGGTGATTTGGAACGATATAGATATTGCATGTAGAATTCACAGTGCCCTGGAATACTCCAATGAAAGCTGAATTCAGTACCCTACCTGGTACCATTTACAGTGGAACAGCCATTGACTTGGTTAAATTCTGCAACGGCTAAAGTTCCACTGTGCAAAGAAGGTAATTTTACTGAAAGTAACCTCTGGAGCATAGGTAGCACACTCATAAAATTGGTTGCAGACAACTCTAAATCATATTGTTAGTATACTAACAATGTTTACATCATGTTATCACATAGTAGTTATCCGCAAAATTCAAATGTACACTCCATTGAGTTGAAGGTATTACGTTCTATTCAATGCATTCTGTGGTAAGGTTGTGTACATAACGACTCTGGGTGATTTGGAACTGTAAAGATATTGCATGTAGAGTGCTCAGTGCCATGGAATACTCCAATGCCAGCTGAATTCAGTAACCTACCTGGTAGCATTTACAGTGGAACAGCCATTGATTTGGTTAAATTCTGCAACGGCTGAAGTTCCACTGTGTAAAGAAGGTAATGTTACTGAAAGTAACTTCTGGAGTATAGGTAGCACACTCATAGAATTGGGCGCAGACAACTCTAAATCATATGGGTAGCATAATAACAATGTTTACATCATGTTAGCACATAGTAGTTAACAGCAAAATTGAACTGTACACTCCATTGAGTTGAAGGCATTACGTTCTATTCAATGCATTCTGTGGTAAGGTTGTGTACATAACCACTCTGGGTTTTTTGGAACTGTATAGATATTGCATGTAGAGTGCACAGTGCCATGGAATACTCCAATGCAAGATGAATTCAGTAACCTACCTGTTACCATTTAGAGTGGAACAGCCATTGACTTGGATTACTTCTGCAAAGTCTAAAGTTCCACTTTGTAGAGAAGGTAACGTTACTGAAAGTAAATTCTGGAGTATAGGTAGCACACTCATAGAATTGGGTGCAGACAACTCTAAATCATATGGGTAGTATAATAACAATGTTTACATCATGTTAGCACATAGTAGTTATCAGCAAAATTCAACTGTACACTCCATTGAGTTGAATGCATTACTTTCTATTCAATGCATTCTGTGGTAAGGTTGTGTACATAACTACTCTGGGTGATTTCGAACTGTATAGATATTTCATGTAGAGTGCTCAGTGCCATGGAATACTCCAATCCAAGCTGAATTCAGTAACCTACCTGGTACCATTTACAGTGGAACAGCCATTGACTTGGTTTAATTTTGCAAAGGCTAAAGTTCCACTGTGTAGAGAAGGTAATGTTGCTGAAAGTAACTTCTGGAGTATAGGTAGCACACTCATATAATTGGGTGCAGACAACTCTAAATAATATGGGTAGTATAATAACAATGTTTACATCATGTTAGCACATAGTAGTTATCAGCAAAATTCAACTGTACACTCCATTGAGTTGAATGCATTACCTTCTATTCAATGCATTCTGTGGTAAGGTTGTGTACATAACTACTCTGGGAGATTTGGAACTGTATAGATATTGCATGTAGAGTGCTCAGTGCCATGGAATACTCCAATGCAAGCTGAATTCAGTAACCTACCTGTTACCATTTAGAGTGGAACAGCCATTGACTTGGATTACTTCTGCAAAGTCTAAAGTTCCACTTTGTAGAGAAGGTAATGTTACTGAAAGTAATTTCTGGAGTATAGGTAGCACACTCAAAGAATTGGGTGCAGACAACTCTAAATCATATGGGTAGTATAATAACGATGTTTACATCATGTTAGCACATAGTGGTTATCAGCAAAATTCAACTGTACACTCCATCGAGTTCAAAGCATTACTTACTATTCAATGCATTCTGTGGTAAGTTTGTGTACATAACTACTCAGGGTGATTTGGAACGATATAGATATTGCATGTAGAATTCACAGTGCCCTGGAATACTCCAATGCAAGATGAATTCAGTAACCTACCTGGTAGCATTTACAGTGGAACAGCCATTCATTTGGTTTAATTATGCAAAGGCTGAAGTTCCACTGTGTAAAGAAGGTAGTGATACTCAACGTAACTTCTGAAGTATAGGTAGCAAACTCATAGAATTGGGTGCAGTCAACTATAAATCATATGGGTAGTATAATAACAATGTTTACATCATGTTAGCACATAGTAGTTATCAGCAAAATTCAACTGTACACTCCATTGAGTTCAAAGCATTGCTTTCTATGCAATGCATTCTGTGGTAAGGTTGTGTACATAACTACTCAGGGTGATTTGGAACGCTATAGATATTGCATGTAGAGTGCTCAGTTCCATGGAGTACTCTAATGCAAGCTGAATTCAGTAACCTACATGGTACCATTTACAGTGAAACAGCCACTGACTTGGTTTAATTCTGCAAAGGCTAAAGTTCCACTGTGCAGAGAAGGTAATGTTACTGAATGTAACTTCTGGATTATAGGTAGCACACTCATAGAATTGGGTGCAAACAACTCTAAATAATATTGGTAGTATAATAACAATGTTTACATCATGTCAGCACATAGTGGTTATCAGCAAAATTCAACTGTACACTCCATTGAGTTCAAAGCATTACTTTCTATTCAATGCATTCTGTGGTAAGGTTGTGTACATAACTACTCAGGGTGATTTGGAACGATATAGATATTGCATGTAGAATTCACAGTGCCCTGGAATACTCCAATGAAAGCTGAATTCAGTACCCTACCTGGTACCATTTACAGTGGAACAGCCATTGACTTGGTTAAATTCTGCAACGGCTAAAGTTCCACTGTGCAAATAAGGTAATTTTACTGAAAGTAACCTCTGGAGCATAGGTAGCACACTCATAAAATTGGTTGCAGACAACTCTAAATCATATTGTTAGTATACTAACAATGTTTACATCATGTTATCACATAGTAGTTATCCGCAAAATTCAAATGTACACTCCATTGAGTTGAAGGTATTACGTTCTATTCAATGCATTCTGTGGTAAGGTTGTGTACATAACTACTCTGGGTGATTTGGAACTGTAAAGATATTGCATGTAGAGTGCTCAGTGCCATGGAATACTCCAATGCCAGCTGAATTCAGTAACCTACCTGGTAGCATTTACAGTGGAACAGCCATTGATTTGGTTAAATTCTGCAACGGCTGAAGTTCCACTGTGTAAAGAAGGTAATGTTACTGAAAGTAACTTCTGGAGTATAGGTAGCACACTCATAGAATTGGGCGCAGACAACTCTAAATCATATGGGTAGTATAATAACAATGTTTACATCATGTTAGCACATAGTAGTTAACAGCAAAATTGAACTCTACACTCCATTGAGTTGAAGGCATTACGTTCTATTCAATGCATTCTGTGGTAAGGTTGTGTACATAACCACTCTGGGTTTTTTGGAACTGTATAGATATTGCATGTAGAGTGCACAGTGCCATGGAATACTCCAATGCAAGATGAATTCAGTAACCTACCTGTTACCATTTAGAGTGGAACAGCCATTGACTTGGATTACTTCTGCAAAGTCTAAAGTTCCACTTTGTAGAGAAGGTAACGTTACTGAAAGTAAATTCTGGAGTATAGGTAGCACACTCATAGAATTGGGTGCAGACAACTCTAAATCATATGGGTAGTATAATAACAATGTTTACATCATGTTAGCACATAGTAGTTATCAGCAAAATTCAACTGTACACTCCATTGAGTTGAATGCATTACTTTCTATTCAATGCATTCTGTGGTAAGGTTGTGTACATAACTACTCTGGGTGATTTCGAACTGTATAGATATTTCATGTAGAGTGCTCAGTGCCATGGAATACTCCAATCCAAGCTGAATTCAGTAACCTACCTGGTACCATTTACAGTGGAACAGCCATTGACTTGGTTTAATTTTGCAAAGGCTAAAGTTCCACTGTGTAGAGAAGGTAATGTTGCTGAAAGTAACTTCTGGAGTATAGGTAGCACACTCATATAATTGGGTGCAGACAACTCTAAATAATATGGGTAGTATAATAACAATGTTTACATCATGTTAGCACATAGTAGTTATCAGCAAAATTCAACTGTACACTCCATTGAGTTGAATGCATTACCTTCTATTCAATGCATTCTGTGGTAAGGTTGTGTACATAACTACTCTGGGAGATTTGGAACTGTATAGATATTGCATGTAGAGTGCTCAGTGCCATGGAATACTCCAATCCAAGCTGAATTCAGTAACCTACCTGGTACCATTTCCAGTGGAACAGCCATTGACTTGGTTTAATTTTGCAAAGGCTGAAGTTCCACTGTGTAAAGAAGGTAATGTTACTGAAAGTAACTTCTGGAGTATAGGTAGCACACTCATAGAATTTGTTGCAGACAGCTCTAAATCATATGGTGAATATAGTAATAAGGGTTGCATCATGTTAGCCCATACTACCTTCAGCAAAGTTGAACTAAAAACACCATTGAGTTGAATGCATTACTTTCTATTGAATGCATTCTGTGGTAACGTTGTGTACATAACTACTCAGCGTGATTTGGAACTGTATAAATATTGCATGTAGAATTCACAGTGCCCTGGAATACTCCAATGAAAGCTGAATTCAGTAACCTACATGGTACCATTTACAGTGAAACAGCCACTGACTTGGTTTAATTCTGCAAAGGCTAAAGTTCCACTGTGCAAAGAAGGTAATTTTACTGAAAGTAACCTCTGGAGCATAGGTAGCACACTCATAAAATTGGTTGCAGACAACTCTAAATCATATTGTTAGTATACTAACAATGTTTACATCATGTTATCACATAGTAGTTATCCGCAAAATTC